>NC_134842.1:12452474-12753411 GCF_965363235.1 Mytilus galloprovincialis
TCGGTACAAGGATATTTTTGGTAAAAACAAACTAAAATTGAGAATGGAAATGGGGAATGTGCCAAAGAGACAACAACCCGACCATAGAAAAAAAAACAACAGCAGAAGGTCACCAACAAGTCTTCAATGTAGCGAGAAATTCCCGCACCCGGAGTATATGTTCAGGTATTTCACATCAAATCTTTTATGGTAATCTTCTTTACAAAGCACAAAAATGCCCGCACTCATCCAAAAAAATAACCAAACCTTTAAACATACTTATTCAGAAGGGGTATAGTTACGATACTGTTGTCAGGTCATCAAGGATTGCATATTTTGGTATATATATATTGATTCAATCATAGGGTGTTTGCCTCGGAAATAGACACATTTATCATAAAACAAGTTGTTGGCATGACACGGGTAATGTTTTTCTTATATATGTTATGATGATATGATACTAAACCCCGAATGGTTGGGATTCTCTTTGATTTTCGTATGATGAAGACTCAATCTTTCAGTTTAATTGAGGTCTCGAGCTGGCATGTTAGTAACTGCTAGTAGTCCTTTGTTGATTGATGTATAATTTTCATTTTGTTTATCTTCTTATGTTACCTATTTTGAAATCGTACTCGGACTTCTTTCAAACTGAGTTTTACTGTGCGTTTGTGCTCTGTGTTTCTTTATCCTACATTGGTTAGTTGTATAGGGGAGGGGTGATATCTCACTAAACATGTTTATCCCCGTCGCATGTGTGCGTATGTCCGAAGTCTGAAGCATCTGGCTATTGTTAGTCTAGATCTGTATGTTCTTTAATTTAAGTTCATTTATATGTTTTGGAATTTAGTATGATGTTCATTTTCACTGAACAAGTACACATTTTTATTTAATATTTAATCCCAAGCCTAGGCCCACCTCCTGGTGCGAGACCGATTAGTGGCTTTCGTTTGTTATCTGCTCTGTGGTCGGGATGTTTTGTCTTTGGCATATTTCCCTTTTCCAATCTCAATTTTATTTCACTAATTTCACTTTCACGATTGATATAGTCTTAACTAATGTCCCTTTAAAAATGTACTAAAAAATAATAACTCCCAATTAACAGTACTTACGTTCGATACATTTACTTTGGATAGGCCTCAGATTAATAAAAACAAATACTAATGCTTAACTACTTAAATCCAAATGCTTTTGTAAAAATTTCATTTAATAGAAAAAAAATACTTGTTACGAGGAAAATATAAATTTAGCATTCTCAGGAAAATCAATGTAGATGTATTTCTTACCAGGAAAAGCATTAACATTAATCACATAACAAAGGTATTTTAAATATTGAAAGACACCCCGAGTGTTTTATTACATACTGCAGCTGTGCTATATGCGTAGTGAAATTGCATTGACCTTGTATTCATATGCGAGAAATGGTCACAAACTGTATATCGCCTTGTGACGGTACAATGCGTTTCCGAAGAAATTTAATTGTTTTGGAAATTTTTTATTTATTCTTTATATACATAAATCTAACATATAGTTTTCATTTTTTCAAAGTAAAAACAAGGTTCAATAAAATGAAAGGGTATGATTTTTTGACTAAATGTATATTTACATCGTACATTTCAACTTACTTAATACAAGTCAGTAATTGTAAATGTTCAACCTGGTTCTACATTTGCACAAAATCTGTCATAGATTTGGAAACAACAAAAATCCGCCATAGATTAGGAAATTACAAAACTTGCCATAGATTATGATTGTTAAAACGTTTGCCGTAGATTTCGGATATCATGACGTAACATTTGCCATAGATGAGGAACCCATCATTGCTTTGAAATACATATTCCAAAAATAATAAAATTTTATATTCATAACTTTCAATTATACATGCACTATTTTTGTATATATATATTTAAAAAAAAATATGTGCAATATCTTATATAGGTGTAATACCACCATTGATCTTCCCCTATTAGTCTTTGTTAAATTTGCACTTTTCAAAAAAATGTGCAGAATTGATCTTTGTAGAAGTACTATAGAAACAATTTCACATTACATTTCACTGCATATAAGTAAATAACCATCATTGCAAGTTAACCAATCAAATTTCTCCCCTTATTTTATCTGTATACAAGGATTAGTCACCATGTAACCTCAAGATTACAAAATTTTCTATAAAAATCCCAAATAAGAAATAATGATGTTTTGAAATACCCAAGACATATGTTTATGACACAGAAATGTTTTTACTGCAATAAAATGTAGGATTGACAACCTACAACTGTCAAATTCAAGGAAATATTTTTTTCGCCCTACTTTCGTATACAACCGGATTTGACGTACCATGATTTTGTGGTATTACACCTATATAGATGTGATAAAAAATATATATTCAAAAATATTGCATTCTGGGTAAAATTTGTAATTACGGATTTCATTGGCTGTTGCAATTTCTTTTTTAAATATATATATACTAGAACACACCCGTGATATCGCGGGTCCGTGACTGAAAAAAAGTATATACATATGTGTAAGCCTTTTTTTAGAGTTGGCATTGTCATCTGATAAAGTCATGTCGATTATAAGATACAAAGCTTTCTCTGCTTTCAAATCGTTCTGTTTGAACCCGTCGACTAATATTAATTATTGGAAAACAAAAGGTCCTGGAATGGAGTATTTTTTAATCAAGCATTGTCCTATATTAGTTATGAATAAAGTTTAATTCTTTGATTCGCTGTTAACGCCATGCCCGCTAATGAATTAAAAACTGTACCTATACGCTTTATTTTAAGTCCAGATTTTTTTGTATTCGTATTGCTATCTAAGAAAGTCTTGCTGATTAGAATACTACAATAGGGAACAAATTGACAATGATTGAATTTAGTAGTGTCATCTCTTTGACTATGACCCGTGTATATAGCAAAATCCTAAATACATCGTTTGGTGGTTCGCCTGTCAAATGCAGAACGTACAGATAAGGTAATAGGTAACGGGTGAATACACTATTGGTATTGATATCGGATTCGACCTGGAACTTGTTAATTATTGGCAATATTAATTATGTGGAAAACAAAAGGGTCAGGAGTGGTGTAACTTTTAATCTACACCATTGTCCTATATTAGCTATATATAAAGTTTAATTCTTTGATTTGTCGATTTTACCCCATGACGGCTGACAAATCGGACCTTGTGATTTTAGTATTATAGATAGAATAACATGTATATTCGTAAGTTTTTAACATTAATAGAAAAATATTGCATATAGATTTGAAAGTTTTGAATATATATAGAAAAACTTTGCATATATATTTGTAAGTTTTGAGAAAAATATTTGATTAATTTTTTTTTTAATATTGTAATGTGTGATGTGCCATAGTATGACGTCCATTTTCAATGAAATATCACACGTTTTTGTTCAAGGAACAGTTGAGGCCCACCTCCGGGTGCGGGATTTTCTCTCTTCGTTTCAGACTAATTCGTGGCCTTCGCCTGTTATCTTCTCTTTGGTCGTGTTGATGTATCTTTGACATATTCCCCATTTCCATTCTCAATTCTACTTTGTTGTACAAAAACGCTTAATGAATAGTTGAAGAATAAATGTGAGTTTATCAGTCAAATGCCTCGTTGGAAAGGTACAACCCTATCCATTTTTTTTACGATTCGAAGAGAGAGAGAGAGAGAGAGAGAGAGAGAGAGAGAGAGAGAGAGAGAGAGAGAGAGAGAGAGAGAGAGAGAGAGAGAGAGAGAGAGAGAGAGAGAGA
The DNA here is from genome assembly GCF_965363235.1 of Mytilus galloprovincialis. Lineage (NCBI taxonomy): Eukaryota > Metazoa > Mollusca > Bivalvia > Mytilida > Mytilidae > Mytilus > Mytilus galloprovincialis. The sequence continues at coordinate 12,456,206 of NC_134842.1, forward strand.
GAGAGAGCCAATATAGGATCATAATCAAAACTCCATATAAAGAACGATACATAGCTGGTTCTTCAAAATGTTCGACTAAACATCTTTCTAAAGTACTGACTACTATTCTTTCTACAGTTAAAGATGGGCTTCAAAAATATTGTGAGGAGATATATTCTACCAGTGGTGTTAACCAGATGTGGACTCTCAAAAATTCCAAAGATCTACTGCTTAACCTTCGATCACAATCTTTGAAATTTTGCAGCAACATAAAAACTTTAGATTTTTACGCTATATACTACTATTCCCCATGCTCAGTTGAAAGATCGACTTCACCATCTCATAAAACAGAGCTTTTTCTATAAAAATGGGAATCGTAGATACAAATTTCTTGTTTTGGGTTACAATAATTCATATTTTGTGAAGAATCACACTGAATCTTCCAGAAAATATACTGAAGAGGATATTATCAAAATGCTAGACTTTTTGATCGACAATATATTTGTTGAGTTTGGAGGATTTATATTTCAACAGACAATCGGTATTCCAATGGGTACTAATTGTGCACCCCTGCTGGCTGATTTGATTTTGTACTCGTATGAAGCAGAGTTCATTCAAAACCTTCTAAAAGACAAAAAGAAAAAGCACCTTGCGAAATTCTTTAATTTTACTTTCCGATATATTGATGATGTTCTATCATTGAATAACCCATACTTCAGCCAATACTTCATTCTTATATATCCCAGTGAACTTGAAATTAAGGATACTACTGATACTAGAAGGACTGCTTCATACCTTGATATTTTCCTCAATATTGACGTAGATGGACGACTTCACACGAAAATCTATGACAAACGGGACGATTTCAACTTCCCAATTATCAATTTCCCATTTCTCAGCAGTAACATACCATCTGCCCCTTCGTATGGTGTTTACATATCACAATTGATACGTTATTCACGTGCTTGTTCACACTATACGGACTTCATATACAGGAGTGTGCTACTTACGCAGAAACTTCTCCAACAAAGTTATGAGGAGGACAGATTAAAATTGACACTCCGTAAATTTTATGGACACAATCACGAGTTGGTGGATCCATACGATGTGTGTTTAACCAAACTAACTAAGGACATTTTTACCACATGGTAGATTGTGGTTTGTCATTATGTCGTCTAATCTTTTAATTACCAACTTATTCCCGATTGTGACTGTTTTGCTGAGTGTGAATTCGCATTACTATAAGACGTGTTACGGTACTTGTCTATCCCAAACTCATGTATTTAGTTTAAATGTTTAATGTTATATTTGTAATTCTCATCGGATTTTGTCAAATGTGTTGACGTCTTTTCTATTATATTAATGTGTTATGGAAACAAATATTAATCACCGCCGTCATTTTTTAGATTTAATTTTGGTCTACATAATCTGTACGATAATTTAAGTTTGAAGTTGGATATATAACAAACTGCACATATGCATATTATAGTTAATTGCTATTAATAAGTATTGCAATATGCATTGTGGTTAAATGCAATATCAGTATTTAGTTCTATTTTAATCTTAAATCAATCCTAATTCTATCTTACTTTTGAGATATAGTTTTTCATATGTGACGTAATTTTTCTGCTGTTTCAGAAATTTCATATGTTCAAATTTTTAATGCCTTTTCACCATCGTATGTGACGTAATTTTTAATGCCTTTTCACCGTCGTATGTGACGTCATTTTCATAATTTACTGCGTTGAGGCCTGGACTGAGTCGGGTGTGTCTATTCTGTGTTGGTCATTCATTATGTATTCGTGTTTGTTTTATGTAATGAGTTAATACTTCAGTTTCATTATGTATATCTGTTATATTCATTTGATAAAATTTACTGTTTGCAATAGCATTAATTGTTCTAAATAATTAGGATGTTCTTATCCCATGCATACAAACTTAGCCGTATTTGACACAACCTTTTTCAACTTTTGATCTTCAGTGCTGTACAACTTTGTACTTTTTTTCGCTTTCGATCTTTTATATCTGGGCGTCATTGGTGAGTCTTGTGTGGACGAGGCGCGTTTTTGGCGTATCAAATTTTAAACCTGATGCTTTTTGTTATTCATTAATCATGTGTTTCTTTGTCTAATACGTTTTCATATTTATTTGTATTGTAGTCCTGTAATATTATGTTGTCATTTCTATGTTATATTTAACATTGCCATTAAAGTGCGAGGTTTGGCATGCCACAAAACCAGGTTCAACCCACTATTTTTTCCTTTAAAAATGTCCTGTACCAAGTCAGGAATATGGCCATTGTTATATTATAGTTCGTTTCTGTGTGTGTTACAGTTTAACGTTGCGTCGTTTGTTTTCTCTTATTTTTGAGTGTAAATTGACATTGCCATAAGACGTGTCACGGTACTTGTCTATCCCAAATTCATGTATTTGGTTTTGATGTTATATTTGTTATTTTCGTGGGATTTTGTCTGATGCTTGGTCCGTTTCTGTGTGTGTTAGTTACATTGTAGTGTTGTGTCGTTGTTCTCCTCTTATATGTATGCGTTTCCGTCAGTTTTAGTTTGTTACCCCGATTTTGTTTTTTGTCCATGGATTTATGAGTTTGAACAGCGGTATACTACTGTTGCCTTTATTCAGATAGTAACGTCATTATAATGACTCACTAACACAATCATTAGAGCACATGGTAATTGAGTGAATGATTACTTATGATTATATATAATTATATATATAAACAAGAGTGCACACACTGAAATGTCTCGCCTTCTTTACTTATCATTGATATTATGTTGATAATCCTAAGTATAAAGCTTTATCACAACTGTCACATAAACTTAACATTAACCAAGATAGCTAAACAAAGACCAATGAACCATGAAAATGAGGTCAAGGTCAGATGAACCATGATTGAGGCAGACATGTACAGCTAACAAAGCTTCCATACAACAAATAATAGTTTAAGAAAAATAGACAAAAACACAAAAACTTAACACTGTGCAATGAACCGTGCAATTGAGGTCATGGTCAAATAAAACTTGCGGGACTGACATATAGATCATAATATATTTCCATACACCAAATATAGTTGACCTTTGGCATATAATATAAGATAAAAAGAGCAAAACTTAAAAACTTAACTTTGACCACTGAACCATGAAAATGAGGTCAAGGTCAGATGACATCTGCCCACTAGATATGTACACATTACAATCATTCCATACAACAAATATAGTAGACCTGTTGCATAAAGTATGAGAAAAACAGACCAAAACACGAAAACTTAACTATAACTACTGAACCATGAAAATGAGGTCAAGGTCAGATGACACCTGCCAGTTGGACATGTACACCTTCCAGTCCTTCTATACACCAATTATACTAGCCCTATTGTTTATAGTATCTGAGATATGGACTTGACCACCAAAACTTATTCTTGTTCACTGATCCATGAAATGAGGTCGAGCTCAAGTGAAAACTGTTTGACGGGCATGAGGAACTTGCAAGGTACGCACATACCAAATATAGTTATCCTATTACTTATAATAAGAGAGAATTCAACATTACAATTACATAATGAAGCATCCAGGTCTTTCACCTTCTAAAATATACACCTTGTAAGAAGTTAGCTAACGCCGCCGCCGTAGCCGCCGCCACCGGATCACTATCCCTATGTCGAGCTTTCTGCAACAAAAGTTGCAGGCTCGACAACAAAAAACTAAATACCAAATGTTGGAAATCGGATATCAATTACGTTACACATATTACATTAATTTAGGATTAGTTGTAATGAATTGAACATCATCGCCGCGTGTATCATTTAATGACGTTGCTGCTTTAAATTTGAAATGTAGTTTACCTTTAGTTTTATGTTGCATTTCCTGTTAAGATTTTTGTAGTATGTATTTTATGTACGTTTTCTTAATTTGATGATCGAGTACAAAAAGGAAAATATTAAGATTTAAAACAAAAAGTCTATTCCCACTGCATCTTAACCGGACTTGTCTTTTCAAAAGCCTTTTTTGTGAGTGGCATCTTTCAAATTTTCATGATGAGTATCAGTGCGTGTTAATGGACGATAATAGTTGATCGTTATCCCTTTATCAAACTGAGGTCAATCTAGCGATTAGCGTATTGTTATGACACCTGTTAAAAAACCTTATATTCTGTGCAATACGTAAGCTATATGTTCGTGGAAAGTGAATTTTGAACAAACTTAATTGCTAGAAAAGAACAAAGTTCATCATTAAATATCTTATTTTAATAATAAAAAGTTGTAAATTATATGCAATTGACTAATTGTTGGTAGCTTAACGACTAAATTATATATTAATGGCAAATGGTAGGTATATAATTTGTTCCGTTCTGACGTTCACACACACTCTATAAATACAGTATCGTTTTCTGGGAATTCATTTGCATTCATTAAGTACCAGTTTGTTTATTAATTTCACGAGGAAATCAATTAACTCAAACTTGTTAGAAAACTATATGTGATCCAATTGTAGTCAATTTTGCAACATAGAATATAAAAAAGCATCCTTCGAAAAACCATTTGTTTTTAACCATGAAAAATGATAAATCCACAGAAGGCGTCTTAACCGTAAAAGGTCTATCTTTTTCTGAAGGTATTCCTTTTCCCTTGTCAATTCGTATTGCTGGTTGAAGGAACCATTGGAATCTAAAATTATATAAAAGTGATTTGAAGTATATAGACATTTTTTACATAAATAATGCCGTTAGTTTTCTCATTTGAATTGTTTGACATTGTCATGTCGGGGCCTTTTATAGTTGACTACATGTATGTGGTATGGGCTTTGCCCATTGTTTAAGGCCGTACGATGGCCTATAGTTGTTAATTTCTGTGTCATTGTTGGTCTTTTGTTGAGAGTTGTCTTATTTGCAATCATACCACATCTTCTTTTTCATACATAGATAAATATAGGAGCTGACATCATGACATTTCCTAGCTTTCATTATAAAAACTGTTACACATGATTAACGGAATACAAAAACTACATAAGGCGGATATTTTAAGGTTATTTAAACACGTAATTGCTAATCAAACAATTTAGTTAACTTCTTATAACAACCTATAGTTACTAAGCCGTGATAATGTATGAGCTAAATAAAGGCAGTAGTAGTATACTGCGGTTCAAAACTAAGTCGTTATAACGTGTAAAAATTCATATGACTGGTATAGGCCTCCGTATAGTTCCTTGTTATAACCCTGATGCATTTTCTTTTTTAACGATAAATTGATACTAATAGATTAAAAGAAAGATTTAAAATTACAGCTAGAGAAAAGGAAAAGGTTTTGATAGAAACAGATAAAAAAGATATGAACCAAACTGTTTGCCTGGATATGCAACTGTATGATAATTCGTGTGAAAAGGAAAGTGAAATATGTCAAAACAGATATTCAGGCTCATATATCGAAATTAAACTGAAAATTCTATGGCAAAAAACGAAAAAAGACAAAACACAAACAACAGTACACAAAGCACAGCACAGAAAATCACAGACTGGGCAACAACGAACCCCACCAAAAACAAGGGTTTCATTCTGCTTCATATTTGGTACCTTTCTGCGTGTTGCTCGTTTGATAAAAAAAAGCCCATGATAAGTCTTAACATGTGGGTCACATTCGACAAAATGAAAACGGGATTGTGGTTCATACGATTCGAACAGGTGTTTGATAACGGTATACTGGTTATGACTATGATTAAAATTTTACAACTCGGAACACTTTGTTCTTCGTAAGCAGCAACCCGCTATCAACGGAGTCGTGATATATAAAAATACTAAATAATATAAGTAACTTTACAACACGATCGAAATAAATTAATCATTATCCTTTTAATCTGGTTTTCAATATGTTTTGATTAGAAAGGCAATTAAGAGTCTTTTATATCAAACACTGATTTAACAAACCAAATTTTCTGATTGTTATTCTATATGAGTTTACAACCACCATATAAAACACGGCTTGTTGATTTTCGGTCCCGGATGATATCAACAACATATTGTTTATTCATCCAGTACCATCTAGATGTGTGTTTTTTCAATATTCAGTCTATTGTAGATGAAATTCGTGTCTTAAATTCTGTGTTTTTGATATACAACATTTTGAAAGGATAGCACTGTATGCGCGAGTTCTTTTAATACACACATTGGTGATATTATTTATCGGATTTTGAAATGAACTGACATGGATCAACAATATTATGAATTATATTCGGCGAATGAGGATGAACGCGTGCTAGCACTTTAATCGTATTTTCCGATTATATAAATAGCATTTGTTGAAAGAACAGTAAAGATGCACGTTTTATAATTCTGTTAAATATTTGCACAGAGAAAACTATTTATGAAAGACTTCTGTTCGATAATATGTCATTGACACATGGCATTTTTTTAAAACAAGGCCGTTACGTGAAAGAAAAAATGACCTTAATACTATATGGGTGCTTTTTTTTATTAGAAATCACACATACATATTGACTTGAACATGTAAAAGATTAGTATAATCCTTTCACAGTGAAATTTCACATTCACTGTTTGTAAAAGAGGGACAAAAGATACCAAAGGGACAGTCAAACTCATAAATCTAAAACAAACTGACAACGCCATGGCTAAAAATGAAAAAGACAAACAGAAAAACAATAGTACACATGACACAACATAGAAAACTAAAAAATAAACAACACGAACCCCACCAAAAACTAGGGGTGATCTCAGGTTGAAAAGTTGCATTCATTGATATCGTTTGTCAGATAATCATTTTGTATTTTGCAATGCCTTTAATATGCAAAACAATATACTTTATAAAAACGTTATATGATGTCCCAAAAATTATCAAGAAGATCTGTATTTCTGATTTCATTGAAATATAGTACTTTAAAACCATACCTGTTCTTCTGTTACAGTTGCACCATTTTCTGCAAAAAAATAAATTAAAGCAGTGTGAAACTTCATAAAACTACTTTACGAGAAGGAATTAAATGTCTAATGTAAAACTCTCTAAAAGTGAACATATATATATGTTGTTTTTTTCTCGAATATCTGAACTTATTTTCAATATAGGTTTTGGAAAATATGAAAAAGAGAAAAGATCTTTTCTTAAACTTTACTATGCCAACAAAGGTCTCGGTGGCGTCAACTTTGGCAATATCCTCATCATAAATTAGTTTAATCGAAAATACCTCGTGGCCCGTATTCTAAAGATCATTCTATTCCAAACCAAAACTTTCAATTAAAAACACGTTTTGCAGGATTTCAATATTGACGACGTCAATTTTTAACCTCCTGATTGCACCTTAGCTAGTTCCCAATTGACACATAATCTGAATGGAAACCGTTGTCTTCAACATTGTCAACAACACTTCCTTGCAAAAAGTGTTATCAAAATGTCCGAAATATCGTGAGCCTAAATCTATCAATTCTACACAAATTCAAAATACTGGTTGATTCAGTCGAGGATCCGAGATCTGAGAAAGAAGACGTAGATACTCTTTCCAAATAGATTAAGGCTGTGAGGTCGTTGATATAGATCAGACTTTTGAAACTGAATAGTTCTATCTATACCCATGCTACGTCAAACTTTAAAGATCCTAACGTTGCAAAACCCTTGCCTTATCTTCATGACAAAATGGGTGTTGTTCTCGCAGATAAAGCCCCAAACAATATTGGTTTTGTGTGCAAATCACATAACATAAACTGATTAATAAATGAATTAGGTATTGACAGTTTATTTTGAAACTCAACATACACGTACCCTCGCTACAATTACTAAAAGAAGAAATTCTAGATATGTTCATATGTTCCTTTGGAATTTCAACCAAAGATGAAGAACTGGATCTTCCATCACTGTATTTGACGCCTAAACTACATACGTGTCCTTACAAACAACAGTATTCTGCTGGGTCTTCCAAGTTCCCCACGAAACCTCTCTCCTAAATTATTAACATCTATTTTATCAGCAATTAAAGCTGGGCTTCAAAGTGATTGTAAAACTCTCTACTCAAAAGGTGGCATGAATCAGATATCCCAAAGATCATTTAGAGTTCATACAATCTGAGACTCTTTAATCTTGCAATAATATTAAAACTTTTGACTTTTCTACAATTACACAAGTATTCCCCATTCCAAACGTAAAGAACAATTGAAAGAGTTGGTGTTGCTTTGTTTCATAAAAGCGAATGACTAACGTTAACACAAGTATCTATCTAAGGGAGGGATACATTCTCATTTGTGTAGAATCACTCTGATTTAAATAAAATAATTCTCTGAAAAAACAACATCCATCGGTTAAAAACAAACCTTCGGAGTAAATTTTAAATTTTATTCCTGGTATCTATGAGTTTATTTGCAACCTATGGGTCGATGCCACTGCTGGTTGAGATTTATTTCCCCCAGGGTATCACCAGCCCAGTAGTCAGTACTTCTGTGTTGACCTGAGTTATCATTGATTTGTTTATATTTATAAAGTGACTGTTTACAAAACTTTGAATTTTGGAAAAACTAAGGCTTTTCTACCTCAGGAATAGATTACCTTATCTGTATTTGGCAAAACGTGTAGGAATTATTGGTCATCAAATCTCTTCAGTTCGTACTTTATTTGGCCTTTTATAACATTTTTGATTCGAGCGTCACATGTGAGTCTTTTGTAGACGAAAAGCGCGTCTAGCGTAAATATTAAATGTCATTCCTTGTATCTATGATGAGTTTAATTACGATAAAAGAGATGAATTTAGCTTCCCAATTGGATGAACTTTATATTTCTATGTAGCAACATTCCAGCGAGCCTGCATACGGAGTATGTACATGTATCACTCAATTAATACGATACTCACGGGTTTGTATTCTCTATTATTTAATTGATAGAGGGTTGCTGCTCACAAGGAAGCTATTACACGAAGAGATAAACATATTGAAGTTGTAAATAATCCCTTTGGAAATTTTACGGACGCCATGACGAGTTGGTTGACCGTTAAGGAATAACCGTTTAACAAATAATATCGGATATGTTCCTGATGTCGTTACAGGAATCCCCTTCCTTTTTCATGGATGTGTCATACCGAATTAGACTATTAACCGGGTTTGTAAGGACATCACCAACACGACGGGTGCTACATGTGGAGCATAATCTGCTAACCCTTCCAGAGCTCCTGCGTTTACCCCAGTGTATGTGAGGGTTAATGTTGCATAGTCCTTAGTTTTCTATGTTGTGTATTGTCAACTATTATTTTTCTATTAGTCTTTTCTTTTTTTGCCATGTCGTTGACAGTTTATTGTTTTTCTATGAGTTTGACTGTCCCTCTGTATCGTTCGCCTCGTTTCTGTTTTACTATGAATAATGACATATCATTTTTGTCTGTAAATTATACGGAAAAGAGAATTAATTTCCATTTCAAAAAGGAATCTTACAAGTGAGGCAAACAGCCTCAAAAGTATTTATTTTAGTGCTGTCAAATTAATAAAAAAAGATGAGTGAGAAACATTTGTATACATGCATAGTAAGAAAATCATCATAAAGTACCAACCAATTGCATCGATGTGTTGAACACTGATTTTGGCCACCCCTTTTTTTTCTACTTTGTTTGTTCCAATTTCTTAATGAGAAAATTAAAAAAGGAAATAGGATATGTGTCAAAGAAACAACAACCCGATCATAGAGCAGAAACAGCCAAAGGGTCTTCAAAACGGTGTGAAAATCCCTCAACCGTAGGCGGGCTTCAACTAACCCCTTAATAAAAATATGTACTTATTCAGTGAAAATGGACTTCAAACTAAATTCCAAAACATATACCGATAAATAAACTAAAATAGAAAATCTTACAAAAATAACAAAAGTTAAAGGCACTTGACTTGGAACAAGCTGCAAAATGCAGCGCGATTAAACATGTAAGGTAAGATCTCAATCATCTTTACGTGTTTAAACGTCTGAAACGTCTTAAACCTCCCCTAAATGACTATCAAAGCCATTTTCAGTGCCATCGAAATACCAATTTATTTGTTATATAAATAAAGAAAAAATTAATAAGAATTAAAGATTAACAAATTCATCCAATAAACACCAAATTAGATGGAAGAATGTTTATTTTCCATGCTGTTTTAGTTTTTAAATTACCGAAAAAAACATATATTTGATAATGTATATTTGTTTAAAGAAGATACCATTGGAATATTCATACGCATAAGTCGAGGGGGCATCGATGGCCGAGTTCTCTAATTAGTTACAACTGTAATAACTAGCCTGTCAACACTGAGGTGGTGAGTTCGAACCCTTCTTTTGCGGGTGCTCGACTCCAGACTTAATTAACAAGGATTGACATTTTTCGTATCAAAGGTTGGTGATTTCTCTCCGGGCACTCTGATTTCCTCTACTGATAAAAACTGGCAGCTACAAAATAGCCTAAATGCGATGCTTAAAAATGGCGTTAAAACACCAAATATCATAAGTCGAGGAAAACTGACAACGACATACCAAATAAAAACCAACTTAAAAACGTCCTAGACAAAAACAAAATTTTACAAAACACAACATTAAATCCAAAAAAATTGCATCACAAACCCCACCAAAAATCCGCTGGAAATCCCAGGTGCTCTGTATTGATAAGCTAATCTAACTCATCTGAACTTTCATTTCAGAATTTAGAATTCCTATAGTGTCTTCCGATATTAGAAATTATATTTCACTAGATTTGTTTCTATTCAAAGAAAACTGTCAACCAAACGAAAAACAATTTGAACCGTTAATCGAGAACGAACTGACATCGACACGATAAAAAAAAGAAAACGTTCAAAAGGCAGATCACATTTACAAAACACAACATCGACATTCAAAAACTTAGCAACATGAGCCCAATCAAGAACCTGGGTGTTATCATGTGGTCTGTAAGGAAAAGTCGATCTTCCTTACCTGTAGTTGCACCTCTGCTGTCATTCTGTTGTTCAGATTGTTGTTTATTTTGTTTTCCTGAAAAAAAAAGACGGTCCGTTATATTTATAACTTAAACACTTAGTATATCGATTTTTAACAGATGTATCGATTAAGGTATTATCAGTTTGAATTAATGAGCAGATTACCAGACACTAATCATAAGTCTGTACGTAGTTGTTGGTTCCATTCTTGATATATATTGGAGTATAGGCTTCCATAATTTTGTACCAGCATAACATCGATATTATATCGATTATCGATGATGTTTTGAACAAGAGTGTGTTTCACATCTACAATGGCACCAAAGGTCGATAGTCCTAGGATGAGATGTGGCCGGGAAATATCCTGGAGTTTGAAAATAAACATGAATAATATGTCGATCGCTAATTTGCGATATTTGAGAATGCCTGTAACAAGTCAGGAATATGACAGTTGCTGTCCATTCATTTGATGTGTTTTATCATTTGACTAGGGACTTCCGTTTTTGTTTTTCATCGGAGTTTAGTATTTTTGTGATTTTACGTTTTGCATATGACGTTGACAACAACATGTGCGTCTTACGTTTCTGATTATTAATTTCCATTTCAAGAGAGTAACATGATATGGAAAATTATTGGAAGAAAAGATCAAATAAAAATTTCACAAAATGGCGATAAATTTCTTTTCTCACAAAAACTTGAATTCCATGGTTCCGTGCTAACAATGAAAAAGTTAAACATTGTGTTCCAAGAGGGACGAAAGATACCAAAGGGACAGTCCAACTCATAAATCTAAAACAAACTGACAACGCCATGGCTAAAAATGAAAAAGACAAACAGAAAAACAATAGTACAGGTATAGGGGGAGGGTTGAGATCTCACAAACATGTTTAACCCCGCCGCATTTTTGCGCCTGTCCCAAGTCAGTAGCCTCTGGCCTTTGTTAGTCTTGTATTATTTTAATTTTAGTTTCTTGTGTACATTTGGAAATTAGTATGGCGTTCATTATCACTGGACTAGTATATATTTGTTTAGGGGCCAGCTGAAGGACGCCTCCGGGTGCGGGAATTTCTCGCTACATTGAAGACCTGTTGGTGACCCTCTGCTGTTGTTTTTTATTTGGGCAGGTTGTTGTCTCTTTGACACATTCCCCATTTCCATTCTCAATTTTAGTCATTTTAAATGCAGTTTTTTCAACCAAAACAAAATAACAAATAAAGGAATTCGAATGCGCTTAAAAATGTTAGTTTATACAGTTAACAGTAATCAAATATGTTAAAGGGCTTTTTATGTCAAAATGCAAGAGGTAAGATTTAAACTGAATAATTTGGTTTTCAGCCATTAAATTTATACAGATGCATAGTTTGATGCAGATCAAGCATGATAATCAAGCGTTGACGCGGCGTTAGCTTTACGTGCATTTCTGTAATTCGTCACGCTGCAAAGAGGGGCGAAAATACCAGAGGGACAGTCAATCTTCGTATATTTCAAATTTTGTTAGACATAACAAGTGAGTGACCGTATATTTTTCACTTTGAAGTTTACCGCCGTGTTATTGAAAAAAAAACAACACGTTTTATAGTTTTGTTTCATTTGTTTTCTTTTTGTAATAAAGGCTCGTCAAAACAGTTTCGAATGAAATCCATTACACACTTACTTAGCATATCGCATGATTATCTAAATAAATTATAAAGTCTCGTTCATTCGTTTGATGTGTTTTTATCATTTGATTTTGCTATTTGATTAGGAACTTTCCGTTTTGAATTTTCCTTGGAGTTCAGTATTTTTATGATAATACTTTTTAGATTTCCTTAGCCGTATTTTGCATATCTTTTTGGAATTTTGAATCTTAAATGCTTTACAACTTTGTACTTGTTAGGCTATATACATATTTTGATCTGAGCGTAACTGATTAGTCCTATGCAGACGAAACGCGCGTCTGGCGTATCAAATCAAATGTATGGTACCTTTGATAATTTTTACGTCTTTTGCTTTTTAATTTTCCGCGATTTTCTTGGTCTTTCTTCGTCTAACGAGAAAACAAATAATCCTAGGTAAAATATAGATGAGATTTTATTGCCCCTTTGGTATCTTTCTCCAACTTTTTAATGTTTTCATTTGCCTGTTTTTTCTTGGTGATTCATATTTTTCTGTATAATGTGTAACCTTGGAATGCAATTTGACAACTTATGAATGGAAATAGTCTCTGATTCAAAGTTTAGAAATATTACACAGGCAAATTTCACTCACATCAATTTCACGTGAATTTAAATTCATGTGAATCTCACGTGAAATTCACATCAATTTCACCTCAAACGAGCTTATACGTGAAACTCACGTGAAAACAATTTCCGTGAGTTTCATGTGATTCTGATGTGAAACTCATGTGAATTTCACATGAAACTCACGTAAAAAAATTTCATGTGAAATTCACATGAATTTTTAAAATAGAGTTATTCAAATAACATCTAAATTTTTAAATTTAATTAAAATCATGAAAAATATCAAATTTTTTGGTTGTAAATTTCACGTGAAATTCATGTGAAAAATTTCACATCAGATTCATGTGAATCTCAATTCACGTGAAATTCACATGAACATTTTCACGTGAGTTTCATGTATAAGCTCGATTGAGGTGAATCTCACGTGAAATTTTTCATGTGAATTTCACGTGAGTTTGATGTGAAATTCATGTGAGCAAATTTTGCCTGTGTAGAACAATAACAGCATTTGAAAATATAAATACACTAAAGATGGAAATTGTCGCGAGAATTTATCAACTAATATTGTTAGTGTGACGAAAAAAACCCAATCGATGATACACAATATGATTAACTTACCAACATCATGAACACGTGTAGGTTCTTCCCCTTTGATATTCTCGTACTTATTGTTTTTGTTATCATTATTGCCAATCAAAACGACTCTATCAAGGAAATCAAGATACATTTGGTGTGCTGTTACTTTACATGTCTTACATCCAACCATTTGTATTTGCATTGTTTCCATGTCATGTAAACTAAGTGCCGGATATTTTGGGCCAATTATCACTGAAAAGTAGAAATTATGCATATTTGCTGATAAAATAATATAATGTCAAACAAAACATGTATGTGAAGTGGTTTTATTCCCATTTTAGTTGCGAAAAGTGGTTAAAATAACACATCAATCATTTGAAAAGTTCAAACCGAAGTACAGAGAATGATATTCTTACACTTTCAAATATATTATGTGTCATACCATGCTATTTCCCTTCAACTTAAATCATGTCATCTGTAATTTTACCGATTGTGTGCTATCTCATATTGGAATATGTTAAGTGAGTGCGGATTCGCATTGTGATTTATGCAATGGGTTATATAGTGTAAATGGAGACACGTACCGTGTCTCGTTCATTTTTAGAAATATATGCGTTTCCCTCAGTTTTTAATTTTGCCGTAATCAGTTTTAATTGAGTTATGAGTTCTTGATATAGTTTAAGTATTATTGTCTATGTATCCACCCTTTTGGACAATATTTGTTGATCTCCTTGATCAGTATAAGGTGGTTTTTACATGGGACATCATCCAAATGAGACAAACAGACGTAAAGTATTTTAGGTTACTGTATGGAATAGAATAATGAGCAAAATCTTTATTGTATAGTAAGCTACACAATGCCTATGATAGAAAAATGCTAAACGAAAAATATATACGGTATGATTTATACAGAAACAAAAACATCCTGCTTGTTGCATAGGAAATACATTAACTCTGATTAATGACATTGTATGGACAAATAACATTTTTGATTGATAACATTGCTCCTTATAATTGCTCCACGACTTCTTATACAATTACAACATATTTCACACATTCGGGTATAAAAGTTTTAAATGGGCTAATGGTTGGTAGAAGTCTTTTATAGGAAACAGTTGTATGTGGTTTTGTTCTATTCTTACTGACAACGTTGGAGATCAATAATTATTAAAACATTTCTATGACTTCAGGTTTTTGTGAAAAAACATCTTTTAATTGAATGATTGATCGTTCGTGTTAAAAACCATTTTCAGCATGATTGGCCAGTTTTTGTGTTTTGGTGAAGACAAAGTCTTCACAGAGAACCATTAACATTGGGGAGGGAAACTGGTAAGCCTTGTCAAGAAGGATCGTAATTTGAAACCTTGAGTGCACATTTACTAGTTTCTTAGGTTTTGTGATGTGTTAGTTTTAAGTCTTACCACGCGACTGTACAGTTATCTTTGGTAACACTGAAGATGGCTTGTTTTGACTGTAGAATAAGATCTCTAACATAGATACTTTATCCCGACAAAATTCATAGTTCATAGTTAAATCTTGATTTTGGCCACACCTAAAGGTTTTCTCTGTAACAAGCTGGAAATAAACGTTACCGTATGATACAAGTGCACAAGTGACATGATGTATATAGATATAAGAAGGTGTGATCTGAGTGCCAAGGATCAAATTCTCCATCCAAGTCACAATTTATAAAAGAGAACAAATATAGCTCAGAGTACCGTCTTCAACACGAATCCTTGATTCACACCGAAAGTTGTATTGAATAAACATCAAATAATATTATCATCACAGATCTACAGAATCAAAAAGATACACAAAGGATATTGTTTTCTCCACAAAGACCACATAGTAGCCTCAAACCGTATTATGAAAATGATACCATGTTACTTTTTGTAATTATATGAGCTAATTTGGCCGCATCTGTAGACATTACATTATTTTAAATTTCTCCAATTTAAAATGCTTATTTAAAGGCGAATAACACTTCCCTGCTGGTAACCTTTCATTGTTTTGATGTTTTCTTAAAAAAAAATACCAGAATATTATAGATATAGTAAAGACGCGATCATGACTTGAACTGCATCTAAAATTAACAAGGCACTTTTTATTTTGTCAACAAAATGAATGATTTCAGCTTCTTTATTGTTTACGTTCCTTTTATTCCATGCAACCTTACAGCAACGCTTACATTCGGAGTACATATTCCCAGACGTACAGATTTTCCTGAGCATATAAGTATCATAGTAAAAAGCCAACTAGAGTTGAAATTAGCGTTAAACCTTAACCAAACAATCAACCAATCAAATACACAGTATGTAGACGGGATACTAACATTTTGTTTGATACTGGACAACAAAAAGAAAAACAACCAAATAACTGTTATATAATAATGATGTGTTACAAAGATGAAACTGTGCAACAAATTACAAATAAACCAGCAAATATATTTCGGAGTGTCGAGATTTCGTTTGTGCTTCTTCGTTAACCACATGTATGAGCCTTTATATAGAACATTAATACAAGAAAAGAAAAGAAATATAATAGATGGCTTTCTCGCTTATAAATTGGCACTGTCGAAAATTAAATGATTACAAACTATTCACGTTTTTGCACTTTTTTTTATCGTGTGGGAATGAGTTATCCAACACGAAGGTAAATCAATAAATATTCGCTGGACGCAAAAAAGCTTTTTTTATTCATTTTGTTTAGCACTGGGTCTTAACATCTGTAATCTTAATGCAGCATAAGCTAAGTAGAAGGTGTTTTTGTACTGAAAAGATTTGAATCATGATTACGCAATATCGCCTGATTAATTGCACAATTACTATACTACATAGATTCTAAGTACCTTAATCAAAGTTGATATGAGATAATTTTGCTTTAAAATTTTGGTCATGAACGTAACATATAAACCTTTCGATTGCAACTCATTTGTATCTTCAGCTAATTAATGAATATGTATTTATATCCCAATGTATTCCTACTACTTACAATACCACATATATTCTGAAATACTTTGATCAACTTTTGATAAAAAGATGCATTTCGAAGCATGTCTTCCACATTCATAAAAAACTTTAAAAGAATAAGTTACATTGTAGTACTGGTATTATTTCTTTTTAGGCATTGACTTACCATACTTTGATTTGCATATAGTAATATTGACGGGTCTTTGTGCCGAATATCTAAAGCCCATCCTCTAATAATTAGTGTATCATTTCTGCCACAAGGTAATGCTATATCAGATATTTTAAAGCACATGCCGGTAAAACTGTAATTGTTGTTTATATAATTCACACCAACGAGATAAAGTGAGCATGGTGACTCAATATGATGACCATCGGATCTGATTTGGAATGTTTTCTTATCTTGAGTAAGTGCAAATATGCCACACATGCTTGTATTCTTAAATCTTCCTACAGAAACTAAAATTAAAAAAAATAAAAATGTTGTATAGTTGTTTAGTGAAATTCCGCGACATTTGAAACATTTTTCTTATGACAATGTCGAAAAAGAAAGATATGTAGAACCTATTTTACCAACCGTCTACATTTATAATTATTGTAACAAATCAAAGAAAGTTCAACATGTTAAGGTTTTAGCTTGTCTCGTGGAGGTAAAATCTTAAAATACATATAGGCTTTTCTACCTTAGAAATAGATTACATTAGCTGTATTTGGCAAAACCTTTTTTGGAATTTGGAAATTTTGGTTCTCAATGCTCTTTAGCTTCGTACTTTATTTGGTCTTTTTAACATTTTTTTATTCAAGCGTCACTGATGAGTCTTTTGTGGACGAAACGCGCGTCTGGCATAAATTTAAACTTTATTCCTGGTATCTATGATGAGTTTATTTACAGGGGTCGAATGGAAAAGTCAGAAGTGATCCTTCACAAATCCTTATGGACGTAGTCCTGAATCGGTTAACAAGTCTTTTGTGTTTATGTTAATTTTCATAGCTTTGTATTGATCTAATGATCCCCTTACAACTTATTTTAAAGTTTGTTTTCCCGGTGCAGTGTTACCATACTGTGCCAGGTAAAGGAGAGTGTTTGCCCCAGTAAACATGAGAACCAAACCAAATTCTAAATGTGCTTATACTTATTCAGACTCCCGTAGGTGAGTGGTTGTCGCTCGTTGTTGTTTTATCATGTATTTCTTATTAATTGTTTAGTACATAAAGAAATCACTCGTTTGCATTGTTTTACACTAATCATGTTGTGGCCGTTTTATGGCGTACTATGTGGTAATGGTTCAATGTTGATATTGAAGGTCGTTAGGCGACCTAAACTTGTTAACTTCTACGTCATTAAGTATATGTCCTATTGACAATTTGTTAACTTCTACGTCATTAAGTATATGTCCTATTGACAATTCATAGCACATTTTCATTTCGTTATATAGTATACATTAATAAACATTGGATCGGTAAAATACTAATAAAATTAACGGTACCAATTTTCTTGCAGCAGATGCGCATTTCGACAATACATGTCTCTTCAGTGATGCTCTAAATTTCAAGAAAAATGATAAAAAAATGAAGTTCATCAAAAAATAAAATACCAAAGACTGGCTATACCAACCAACCACTGGATTTGAAACCAACTAACATATTCTTGAGATAGCATAGACATTTTTTGAAGAAGGTTAAATATAAAATGAAATTCTTATATGACGTGATTCTTTTGTTTTGTGAATAAACCAATGCTCTAAATCAAATAAAATGTGTTTGCACATAGGTATATTGACTACTGCAGAACATTTGTTGTTTTTAAATTGACATGTATTTAATATGTTTTATTAACTTAAGAAACTTCCAACTCTTTGAAATGATGAACATGTTGTTACTAATTCATTTATTATGACTCTTATGTGTTGCAATTCGAAATTGACATATTTGACCTAGATACGACAACCGTTCATATTGTTCAAAACTCTTCCTTTTGAAAATGACATTGCCAGTCGTTTACTTTTCTACAAACAAAAAAGGGAGTTTCATGGGAGTGTACAAACGATTTACTCTTATACACATCGGATATAGAAATTACCTTAATTGTCCTAATCAGAATTAAAATAATTGATGCAAGCTATACTTTATTTTCGTTTTAACATGGGTAGGCATAAAAAGTTATCAAAGGTACCAGGATTATAATTTAGTAAGCCAGACGCGGGTTTCGTCTACATAAGACTCATCAGTGACGCTCATTTCAAAATATTTATAAAGCCAAACATGTACAAAATTGAAAAGCATTGCGAATTCAAAATTCCAAAAAGTTGTGCCACATACGTCTAAGATAATCTATGCCTGGGATAAGAAAATCCTTAGTTAAACTTGTTATGTTAACACTCACTATCGCTCGGGGGAAAATCACGAATATAATGACTACCCCTGTTAAAACTACAATCAAGTATAGCTTGCATCAATTATTTCTTAAATGAATTATGTTTATACATTCTTTTTAATTTTTAATCGGAGCGTGTCTTTAGTTTTGTCATGTTAAAATTCATATTATTGTAAGTATAATTTACCAATGCATTCTATGATCTCAGTAAATAATTGTGTCATGTAATTTGTTGACTTACCGTTTTCATGAGTAGAATATATGTCTTCAGTGGTGCCGATAGCAAAACCAATCAGAAGCACGCTAAAGCAAAAACAAATCAAAACCATTTTGAGTCTTCAATAACATAAACCACTGTTCTACAAAGTAAAGTGTTTTCGCTTAGTTATGTAGTACCTCTAATAACTACCTGTAATGTAAAACATACTATACTGACTGATTTAAAAAACGAAACACATATTTTGTCTATTTTGTTTAAACAAATCATGAATACTATTCATTTAATTGCTTATTATGCTCCCTGTACTTCTCTTTGAATAACAAAATCGATAACTGAATTTTCTCAGACATCAAACATCGCGAAAATTGTACATCGCACGAATTTCATGACGCGTAATTAGAAGCAAATGTGCGATTTTTTTTTCTTCGTTTAACATTTCCTTGGCTCCTTTGCCAAGTTTTAACCAATAAAAGGGTTTTGATTTTCCTTTTCGTGACAACTATAAAATGAAAATTGAAATAAGTCATAAGAAATTTACAGACAGAATTTAGTGCAAGTTCTTTTGAAAATAACTTCGCGTTTTAAATTTACTTTTAAGTCTCTAAAACCTCAAAGCAGGTAGTCAGAACTCCTAATTGACCACCTATAGACCCGGTAAACCTGTAGTTGCACGTTTCGTCATTTTAATTGGCAACGTCATTTGCAACAGAGTATACCGACTACAACGTTCATTTTTTACCAAGTCGTTAAATTTCCTGCTAGGCAGATTTACATAAGCCATGTTTCTTGTATGCTTGTATGCCACATAATTCACTTAAGTATTGTCATTAAGGTTTCAGTGTATACCACACTACTGCAAAAAAGGACTGAAATTGGTAGGACTGGTCAAGATCAGAAGGGTGAAAACTTGACATAAAACCTTCCTAACGGTGTGGGTTAACCTTTTTGTCAATCATTTAAGATTTTAACAGCTGTCTTTGTTTTGACGATTGACATGACTGATAATAAAGAGAAATAAATCAGAACTTTAGTTCAGATCACTTGATTTTACGTTTAGCGTTCCGTAATCAATTTAACTTCTATTTTAAACTTATGAATCAACTTTATATTCAATTTAGTATTGAATGCGAAATGTTTACTTTAAAATGAAAAACTCAAAAAACTAATCAAATGTGGCGTTTCTATTGTCCGTCAGTATATTTTGATAAAATACATAAAAGGACGTTATCAAATTGCAAAAAGTGGAAGAGGACAAACCAGACTCGACGACATTAAAAAAAACCTTTAACCTAAAGAAAAAAAAGTAATGATATACTATTAAGTTATACCATAGCATTCTAGTACGTTGATATCAAATTCGTTACAAAAATTCGATGATATTAATTTCATCTACCATACTTCTCTACAAGGTCAATGAATTATTGTCACGAAACTTCTATTGACAATTATTCACAAGCACACTTTAAAAATCTACTTCCATTTCTATTGTTAAATTATGGACACACTGTGGATTATAATGATATCATATTTTCAACTTGCAAGTATACTCTTCAGTTTCGTATGTAATGGTCACAAATGATCCAAACTACTTAATAAATTATCCCCCCCCCTTTATGTCATCAAGATGAATATATCTCTTTGGAATTATAAAGGGTGAATAAGTTGATTAATCACAAGGTTTAACGCCCCACATAAGGTGTCAATATCAAAATTTGTTTTAAAGAGAACCTTTCATCTAAATGCATATGTTTCTTCTTTCCTAAATTAACTCGTAGAGATCTGTTTATATTTGTTAACTAATAGATTCTGACAGCCCCCGATTTCGAGATAACAGTCTCATTTTAAAAGAGAGCATTCATAACTTTTTATGTAAACATTAAATAATATTAACAGTTCAAGTTTTGTGGCACAAGATGCACGTATCGGTAATTGATGTATCTCCACTGATACTAAAAATCAAACTATTGGATAAATTTTAATCATTCCGCAAAAGATTCAGAGCAGCTGAAAAATTAAACAAGACACGGGCAAAGGTGGAGAAAGTGGTCATATTTCTAAGCTAAAGAGTCAAGAAATTTTTGAACGTTTTCATCACTTCATAAAGAAACGACGATAATGTCTACATCTTCTATATGATAAACTATGGAATGTGGTTGTTTCATTAGGTACTGTGGTTTTAACATTACTGTATGTGTAAGTGGATTAGCATAATTAGGGACTTAGGACTTTTGAATTTTCCTCGGAAGTCAGTTTTTTGGTGATTTTATTTTTTATAGTATTGTTGTTTAATTACAAGATCAGGTTTTGTAATTTGATTTTGGTGATTTGTTAATTCTTTATATGACTTAAACTTAACACAATGACGTTTCACGATTAGACGATTTTACACTACATGATGCGTTCTTTCTAGTATTTAATGTGGCCCTGTCATTCGTTGATGTGGTTATCATATTATTTGATTAGATCATGCCACGTTACTGATCCTGTCAGTGTTAAAGTTTAATGTTAGTCCAGTCAAACTAAGATTTAACCTCAAACTAATTGCAACAGAAAATGTTTTAGTTCTAATCTAAAGCATAAAGCCCTTATTATACACAGGAAAAATCCCATTAAATCTACCTTGAGGAAAACTCAAAATCAGCATTTCTTATTTCCTATGGAAATTAACATTGGAAGGGGAGATAACTCCGCAAAAAGGAGTCTTTTTTTGTCAGTTTTTGGTTGATTTTCTTGAAATTTATGTAAAGTATGATACTTTGTTGGGGTTATAAGTTTGTATTTGACTAAATTATATAATCTTCTGCTCATGAAATGTACAAAAACGTAGTGTTATGGGTAGTTCAATTTTTTTTGTGAAATTTTTCATTAAAGAAATTGCAAATTTGTGACCATTTTTTAAAAATAATGTGAAATTTTGGTATTGTTTATATCTGTATATTATATTTTTATTAGCATCTTATTTGTCTAAAGAAACTTTAAACCACAAAAAGAAGAATACATGCTTAATTATTTTTATTAAATTTGAGATTCTTTACCTTGACATGTTGAAAAATTCAATAAATAGTCAACTTTTGAATTACTAAATCTAGATTATAGCTTGATAACAGATATGAAAACATCTTTAGAGTTGTTTGTTATAATCTATAGACCGCTAAAACATAAAGAATCAATACATTCTGATGAATAGAAGCGGTAAAGTTATAATTTTATATCAATTTTTATTGATATTTCTGCCTTTTTTGCAAGAGTTATCTCCCTTTTCAATGCAAATCTCCATAGGAATTTTAAATGGTGATTTTTTTAGTCTTCCTCAAGTAAGATTTTTTTCTGTGTATATTTGGGGTATAATGCTAAAGATTAAAACTTTAAAATCTTCTGTTGCATTTACTTTCAGGTTA
Organism: Mytilus galloprovincialis; assembly: GCF_965363235.1. NCBI lineage: Eukaryota > Metazoa > Mollusca > Bivalvia > Mytilida > Mytilidae > Mytilus > Mytilus galloprovincialis. The sequence goes on from NC_134842.1 coordinate 12,478,864, forward strand.
GGGTCAAATTTATGCTAGATTGACTATGTTGACTGTAAAAAGTATATTTATCAGTGCAAACTAAATTTAAAAGATTTTTCTGTCCCTTGTTAGTGCTAGTTTTGAGCGCTGACATATATCCCCACACTCTTTATGTGAGGAGTCTGTAGTTCAATGTGTAGTGTTGGTTCATGTTTGTCATATTTGTATTTAGTAAATTATTTTGTTATAAATAGGCCGTTAATATTCTCGTTTGCATGGTTTCACTTTTTTCCGTAAGCGTTGAAGGACGTACGGTTGCTAATATTTGATATGAGCCACAGCATTTTAACTATGGCGGATATTTGTCTTACTTGCAATCACATCACATATACTAACATTATTTAGGTATCCATTTTGTTTTTTTATTTGTTTTATGTTTGTACGCATGCCCCATATTCCCCTCTTAGAAAGCTCGACCAAAATCTGTTGATCCGAAATAGAAAATTTAAATACGAACACATATTAGAATTTCAATACGAAATCTTAACCTATTGTGACCAATATTTTGGGTCTATCTATAAGAACCGAAACAATACGCCGTTTCAGATCTAATGAATTCTGGGTAATACTTTCAAAAGCGTACCCAAAGACGTTGTGATTGGTTTAAAACGTTCTAAACAATGGAAATTGAGCCAATGATGTAACGTTATTTTAATTTTGGTGTACGAACAATGAGATTACCAATAATCCTTTCTATTTTAAAAAGGCGAATTGAAGATCTATATGGCATAAAATAACCTAAATAATACCTAAATCCGTCTAAGGCTAACTTTTGGTTATATTAAGCGAAACATGTGGATAGACTGAACATACATACCATAAACATATCCAGTCCAAAACAAACGACCTCTAAAGTAAGCGTAAGGGGAGAAAGAAACTATATATCTATCGTTTATGTTCACATTTTATGCAAATAAATACAAGGATAAATTTTAAGTGTGTAATTTAATAGCTTAAATGGATAAAAACAAAACGGCACAGGAGTAAGAAAAATTAAATACATTCACGATTCGTTGTAACATGAATAACTAAAGATTGACCCATATCACCACATCACACTTCATATTAAAATAATATCTTTCAATTGTAAACAAAATATCTGATCAGTTTCAGCCACTGTCAAATAATGTTTATTAACACAATTTGTATGTCATATAGAAGATGGGATATGAAAGTAATGTGTTTATGCTATTTAACCTAATGTGAATCTTACGATTAACCTAAGCCAGAATTCTAAAATAACAGTGCCTCGGCTCTGACAGGATTTTTAATAATTACTTTTTTCGTACATAAATTCAAAAATTATTAAACTTATCATTGACTTACAAAGGTTAAGATTGCAGAGATTGAGGTGAAAGTGGTTCTGAAAAATCTTCGAACACACTAAATGTATAACGTGTTATTCGTGGAGTTTGTATTCAGTGTATTTAAAGCGAATTATGAAATAGGGAACAATACCATAAATGAAAAATAAAGTCAATGCATGGAAATAATAACTTATAAAACTAAGACTTTATCTGTTATATAACATAGTTAAATGAGCATGACATGGTTCGTAGAGCTCTGTTAAAGTTTTATTCCTCATATATCTTTCATTGGGTATTTCGTGTCTTTACCATGCTATAGGTCCTTCCTTGTGAAGTATATTTTATACTGTGTAAGAATGCCTTTATCGGCCCATTCATCATTATACTCACTTTTATCGGATTTATTCTTTTTAGCATTTAATGATAAGACCTGAATCGGTGGCATAACTATGTTTCAGTTTACTCTCCTCTCTTTTATAATAGGGATTATTGGATTTTAACTATATTGATTTTTACTTTCAATATAATATTTTCACGCCATTGGTTTTTATTTAAAATCGGATTCAAGCATCTGATAAGTTAAACATTCGGTTTCGTGCCCCTTGAATTCAAACACAATTAATTAGATTGTTATTTTGTCAGTCAACGATTAGAAAATAACGTATTAAGCCAAAATTTCCATTGTTACATTGATAATTTACAACGATGCCAGAATTTAGTTTATGAGGACATTTGAGATGGGTCGTTCCGCTCCAAATGACACTGCGCACTAACATAAGGTCAATAAACGATATAGATACATAAAAAGTTTCATAAAAACTTCACTTTCAATTGAATATTAACACTGTTTACTATCAAATATTAGAATCATAGATTATATTAAGGGACATAAGCTGTCAAATTCATGTCCATAATTTGTCTCAAAATCTCAAACTATTTTATAACATACTAAAACGTATTTCAAAATTATAAAACAGTAAAAAAAAAAATAAAAAAATTACAATGCATGGGCAAGATAATATGTTGACAGTACTTACGTTTTATGTATTCACTTTATATAGCTCTCATGTTATTAACAACACATACTTTTGCTTAATAGCTTAAATCTCAGTATTTTTTAAAAGTTTAATTCAATAGGAAAAACTACTTGTCACGGGGAAATTATAAATTTATCATTATAAATGTAGATGCATTTCTTACCAGAAAAACCGGTAACATTAATCACGCAACAAGGGTATCTTAATATCTAAAGTCACCCTGTGTGTCATATTATATACTGCAGCTGTGCTTATTGTGCAGTTGAATTGCATCGATTATGATTGTATATTCATATGTGATATACAGTCACTGTCGGTATATCGCCTTGTTTATGACATTAAAAATGCGTTTCCGTAGAGATCTATTTATAACGCCAGTAAAACATACAGATTCGCGGACATTTTACATCGTACGCTGCATATTAAAAATGAGGTATTTTACCCTAAATAAGTCATTTGGAACAGTTGTAGTAGTTACAGTATATATAGAATAACAATATATTTTAATAGCCTCGCTTTCTACCTGTTTCTAAGACGTGTACAAATAATATTTCGAGAAGATGCATGGTTATTCTATATCTATCATTTTCATGCCTTATATATTATATACTGTGTTACGACGCTAGATTAAAACTGACGAGAAAAGGGCACACCCGGCCACTGAAAGCTTTATTATTGTAGAGCCTTGGTGGTGGAGTGGTCAAGCGCGTCAGACACAGATCAACGCAATTTGGTGCCACGATCTCTCAGCACCAAATCAGGAATATGACAATTGTTATCCATTTGTTTGATGTGTTTGATGTATTGATCTTGTCGTTTGGTTAGGGACTTTTTAGATTTTCCTCGGTGTTCAGTAGGTTTGTGATTTTACTTTAAAGACCACAAGCTGTACACATAGATGCGTTAAATGGGCAGATGCATGCAATCACATGGATAATTTTTTAAATATTTCCTTTTACAAGTTCCCGTCCGTCGGCATCACTTATGAAATCTATAATTTTCATCTGAAAATGATTTCAAGATTTACCGCCCTTCAATCACGTATGGTAACCTTTCTGGGCGCAATTTTCACTTAGAAAAAAGATAGTTTCAGGTTCTGTCTTTTCAAACGGTTCAAAAGTTGGTCTAAATCACAAGCAAGCTAACAGTTTAACGTAGAAAATAAGGCAATTTCATAAAATATAATGGATTAATTTGTCAAAAAAAAAAAACTGATATAAAAAAGTGGATAAGAGCAATATGTACGAGACTAAATGTGTAAGTTTTTAAGGACGGATAGGAAAAGGCTAGAGTTAGCAATTTACACTATGTTTCGACATATAAATTTATTTACATAGTTCAAAGGCTAATGAGTACGCATATGTTCAAAATTCAAACGAACTTGAAACAATGATATGTAAGATGTATTTAGGTCTGCGTAACATATACGCAACTGTAGTTGACAATTAAGTAAGGGTAAAAAAAAACGTTTTTTTTGACAGTACAGTTTGAACATGTACAGCATTGTAGGTCTTACTCATTTGCGCCAAGAAAAGAAGCTATTGCACTTTGGTATTACATCTGGTTAATTATCATAGAGTATGTTTATAAAATATGACTTTGTCTAATTTGTCGTCTTATTAATTATTTCTTCGAAAATTTTTCTCACGAAAAAAAGAACGGTCATTTATTGAAAGAGAGTACTGCTCATTTTCATCAGTAATTTTGTCACTGGGTATAATGAGTCTGTAGTTGGTTGAATCTTTGCAGTCATTTATAGAGAAATTTGTTGTTTGTCTTTTTCCAATTCATACTGGCAACGTCAGTGTCTGTCTTCTATGACAGTTGGTAACCAGTTGCTCTGTAGATTGATATAGTATAACGTTTTCTTTTATCATGTTTTATGGACATCCAACTTTTTGAATTTATCTTGCTCTCTAATGTGCTAAACTACCGCTATCTTGTATGTATGTGGCTGTTCAAGCGAAAAAGCTGTAACATAACTATTGGCATTGGTGTTCTATGTCACCTTTAATATAAAAAAAGAGATGTGGTATGATTGCCAATGAGACAACTATCCACAAAAGACCAAAATGACACAGACATTAAAAACTATAGGTCACCGTACGGCCTTCAACAATGGGCAAAGCCCATACCGCATAATCAGCTAAAATAGGCCTCGATAAGACAATGTAAAACAATTCAAACGTGAAAATTAACAGCCTTATTTATGTAAAAACTGAAGTATAGTTGCAAACACCGGGATGATGCATATGTTAATTTTCCTCCTAGAGGGCATCGCCAGGTATATATGTAGTCAGCACTTCTGTTCGTACACAAAGCTTTATTCATATAGTCGTATCTATTAATGAGCCTTTACGGACCACAAGATCGTCAACCTCGTACATGATATATCTTAATATTTTTTCGTATTCGAGCATGTCGAGCATCACTGACGAAACTTAAGTTATTCAAAATTACTGGCCACATTTGAACAACTAAAAAGTCTTTAACATAGAAAGAAATTTTCCACACCCGGTAAACGAAGTTAACAAAAGCAAAAACATAAACATACAAAACTAAAAAAAGCTATACATTCCTAACATAGAACAAAGGTAAAAAAAAAGAGAAACTTACAATTTCCCCCACCTTAGTAGCAATATACCAACTTCACCTGCATATACATTTATGGAATATACATTTCCCAACTTATTCGGTATACAAGAGCTTGTAGCTCCTACTCAGACTTTGTAAAACGTCACCAGTGTCTGAGCAGAAAGTTGATGAACCAGGGGTATGCCAAAGAACGTCTCGTCCTTTTTCATCGGAAGGTACCAAGAACTTGTTGATAAATATTCCGTATCAACTTCACAAATAATACAAGATGGTCTTGAAGTATAGATGTTGCGTACTGACGTTGGTTATCATCTTAATAACGTGTTATAGAATTCTTTTATTTGTCTTTATATATATTACTTTTACTGTTAAGTCAGGTTTTTGAGATATTCATTTGACGTGACTCTGTGCTTATGTATACCATCAAACTTTGAACGACACACTTATTTTATTTATTAATATTGATATGTACTTTTACTGTTGAGTCAGTTTTTTGAGATATTCATTTGACGTGACTCTGTGCTTATGTGTACCATCATACTTTGAACGACGAAATTATTTTATTTATTAATATTACTTTTACTTACATATGTATCTTGTCATACTTTGAATGACAAAACTATTTTATTTATTAATACTACTTTTTCTGTTAAGTCTGTTTTTTGTGATATACATTTGACATGACTCTGTACTTATGTATCCCGTCATACTTTGAACCACACAATTATTTTATATTATTATTACTTTTACTGTTAAGTCTGTTTTTTTGTTATATCTACTTTACGTGACTCTGCATTTATGTATGCCGTCATACTTTGAACGACAAAATTGTTTTATGTCTACCTGTGCGAATTTCAAACGCACACTTTCACACCAGTACTGAAAACCTTCCATCCTTTATTGGTAGATTTTACATAGATAAATAAAATCGTATAATATAAGCAAAATGAGGATGTTAAATTTGATGCATACCTTTTTGTGCTTCTTCGTTACATTTGTTTTTTTTTATAGTGATTAAGATGATAACACAATGTTGACTGTTGTACCCCTAATTTTGACATTTTTACTTATTGTGTCTGTTTGTTTTGTTCACACATCGTTGACAATGTAATGGAATTTGATGAGACTGTCATACAAGTGAGAGGTTTAGCTAGCTATAAAACCAGATTCAATCCACCATTTTCTACATAAGAAAATGCCTGTACCAAGTCAGGAGTATGACAGTTGTTATCCATTCGTTTGGTGTGTTTGAACTATTGATTTTGCCATTTGATTTGGGACTTTCCTTTTCGAATTTTCGTCAGAGTTCAGTATTTTTGTGTTTTTACTTTTTTTTATCATTTAAAAACCAAGCAAAGTCCCTCCCGTCACCATCTTAAAATAGATATTTAACAATAGTTAATGAAAAATCATCAGAAATATTCCGCTAAATATATAAATATCAAGATACATGAAAGGGCAGTACTCGTTGTTAATATTACCTCTACTTAAAGTCATTCCAGTAGGAAACCCTCTGTACAGAATTAACCGCAGTCGTCATATTTCAGAGCAAATAAATCGTTCAAATATCTAAGTGTTATTGTTGTTTATGATGTAGTTCTAATAAGTCTTTGCTGATTTTACCTTCTAACAATTAAGAAACAGGTCTGTATTGATGGGTGCACAGTTAGTTCCTATTGGAATTCCAATAACTTGACGATATATTACGGAATATCTGTAGCGAACAAATGTTATATAGTAAAAATTCTAGTGCAGTTATCGTAATTATAGGTACCCTGTAGGGAGGACATAAATAATGATGGCATAATGTATCTTTTCTAATCAACGTTCAATAAACAACAGTTCGCCGCTATTTGCCATACAGTTTATTCGCTTTATTTACATACATTTCTTTGTATACTAAATAGTTTAATTTGAAGCGCAGTGTTATTCAACCTTTGATGTAATATACCTTTGTTCTACTAAAGGCAAATGTAGGATGTATAAATAATTCCAAACTTTCGTTCATTTTTATTCTTCATTGGGACCATTTGTTTTGTTTATTTTGCAGGAAGGGGAATTAATAATCTTAGAAACTTCATAAATAGTCAAATGTAATTCAGTTGTAGTCCATGATGTAACAAAGTATAACAAAAAACTCCGAGAAAACATTTGTTTTTAAAACCATTAAAAGTAATAAACTACAAAAGGTTTCCAAAGTGTACAAGGTCCATCGTTCCAGCAGATATATATTTCGTTTGTCAATTCGCTTTGTTAGATGTGGACATCAATGAATTCTACAATGAAGATAAAGGTAATTTAAAGTGTATATATAGATAGATAGATAAATACAAGAGCTGACATCCAGCTTGTATTATGAACTATGATATTATTAATTAAATACAAAACTACGTAGGGTGGTTAGTGTCAGATTATTGTAACTCGTAATTAAGATTGAGCTAACTCTTTAAAAACAACTCAATTAACTCTTTATAAAAATTTAGCTACTGAGTCGTTATAATGTGTTTTCTTGTCGTTATAACGAGTAAGATCTATGTGCCATGTATCGGCTTCTGTATAATAGCATGTTCTAATTCTGATGAATTACAAGATACATTTTGTTTGCGAATTCTTTTCAACGATTTAGTGACACTAATTGATTACAATAAATATTGTAGATAACAGTTAGACCGGTACCAGACATCCTCATGTTTTGCTTTAGAGTAAAAATGATTGTAGAAACAGAAAACAAATCATTTATCCAACTTTTTGCATGGATATACCACTATATGGTAATTTGTGTGACAAGGAAGACTAAAAGAACATTCACACTCATATGTAGAAAATAAATTGAAATTGCAATGTCAAAAAGCTTAAATCAGCAGAAAGACAAAACAAGAAAGACAAAAGTACACAAATAAGGCAGCAATGCTATACCGCTGTTCAAAAGTCACAAATCAATTTAGAGAAAACAAGTCCGGTTTTCAAACTGAAAATGAGGAAACTCATCAACTATAAGAGGAAAACCCCGAATTAAAAGAACACTGAAGTGCAAAACAAATCCCAAAAACATAAAGGATAAAGGACATCACTACCATATGGGTGTCTTTTTCACTCTCAGAAATCACAAACATAGATTGACTTAAACATTGTCAAAAAACAGTATAATTATTGAACAGTGAAATTATATAATTACTTTTTTGTAAAAGAGGTGCAAAAGATTTCAGAGGGACAGTTAAACTAATAGACCGAAAATAAACTGACAACGTCATGCCTAAAAAATAAAAAAAAACATCAAACAGACAAATAATAGTAAACAAGACACAACATAGAACACTGGGGATTAAGCGACACGAACCCCACCAAGAACTTGGGGTAATCCCAGGTGCCCAAGAAGGGTAAGCAGTTACTGCTCCACATGTGGTACCCATCGTGTTGCTCATGCTATTACAAACCACGTAAATAGTATACTTCAGTAGTTCTCATTCGCGATAAAAAAAAAATGGAAGTGGATTGTAGCTACGACACGAGGAACATATCCAATATCACCTGTGAAACTGTTTTTCTAAAACGGTCAACGAACTCGTGATGTCGTCCGTAAAATTGACGAAGTGATGATTTCAATTTCAACATTTGGGACTCTTGGTTTAAAAGCAGCAGCTCTCTTTCAAGTGAATCATGATAGGAAATACTAGCCTGGGAATATCGTATCAAATAGGAGATATATACTCCGTTTACAGGCGCTGCTGGAATGTTTCTATATAGCAATGGAGAGTTGGGAAGCTGAAATCATCTCTTGTGTCGTAAAGGTTTGATTTCAAACGACCCTCATTGACAATTTTCATTTTATTGCTATCGTTTATTAGATATATTTTGAAATGCCAAAAATATACACATACAATAGACTTTAACAAAAAAGTAATATGATCCCTCAGAAATGATCGTCGTAACTGAAACTATAAGCAATGAAATTTCAACGCTTATTTTCATTGAAACTTAGTTCTTTTAAACCCTACCTTTTCGTTGGCTGATTTGGCACCATTTTCTGAAAAATAAATGAAGCAGTGTGATACTTGATACACTAACTTTACGAAGTATTAGTTTAATTTCTAATGTGAAAAGAGTAAAAGTAGTTATTTTTAGTGCTATAAAATAACATTGTATTAAGTTTTATACATGCAAAAGTAAGAAAATCATAATTAAGTACCTACCTATTGCACCGTGGTTGTCTTCACTGGTTTGATCATTTCCTGATTGGGTCGAATTGTCTAAAAATAAAAAGAATTAATAACCAGTACTGTATATCTTTCAACTGATGTAGTGTTTCAAAAGAATATATGATTCAAAGACATTTATTGATACGTATTTTTGCATGAATTTTCGTTTGAGCAACGCCCTTTTATATTTAATCCTATGGAAATACAATTTTATTATATAAAAATGAAGTACCAAAAGAAAAAGGATGAGTAACAAACATAAATCACCAACCTATGGTATTTGTAACAACACTTTTAAGCAAAAATCATAGTTCGTGTTTCCATTCCTACAATTTTCCGAGTTATATGTTTCAATAGTTTTGTATCAACATAACCATATTGAACAAGCTGTGTTGCAAACCAAACGCAAGAAAAATATGCACAGATAAAAAGTATAACAAAAATACTAAAACTTCAAGGAAATTTAAAAAAAGGTAGTCAATGAAAAAGACACTAAATCGGAATAATTTTTTTTTAGCTAAATCACAAATGAATTGTCTTCAGATTCTGATGATGGTGAGACACGAAACACATGTCCTTTGAGATCATTCTAGGATAATATAAGCTCCGTAGTGGCTGCTTCGGTTCTGATATGGTTCATAATAATCCTTACTCAGATTACAGGTCGATACTTTAAAAACCTATCAAGATACCAACTACCTTAAGGAAAGCTGATCGTGTCCATTTGTATCATACACCTCTTCGCGTATTTCGGTACTTATAAATCCTTTACATGCATACACTTTTGTAGGTTGTAATTTGTCTTTTTCCCGTTTATAAGTAAACATGCTCGAGAAATAAATGATATCCAGAAGACCAAAAATATCAATTTAAATTTTTGTTTTCAACGTGACTTATATATTTTATTGCACACTATTGCTGTTAACAATTTACTTAGTGTACATCATTGCACTAAGTCTCCCTGGACGAGTGGCATATTAGTTATTATGTATCCAGGGAGAAAATCTAATAAAAGTAAAATGATATTACATTACAATATTTCAGTATTGTAAATGGTTTCATGTTTACCGGAGAATTTCATTTCCATCCGATAATGGTTTTTAGTTCGTTTTTTAAAGCATCCCCCATAAAATGGTATCATAACGTTTATAAGACTATGTTACTAAATCTCTCCTTATGTTAGATTAAAGAGGAAAGAAGGTATACTACAATGCATGTGCGAGATTCTTTCGCTGTGTTAAAGAGATTTTGAAGATGTGATGTGAGACCCATTTGTGGCTTCTAGCTATTTTCTGCTCTTTGATCTGGTTGTTTTCTCTTTAAAACATTCCTCATTTTTATTCTCAATTGTATACATCATGGTTAAATATTTCTGTTTTGTCTACAAAACCAAGATATTGTTGCATACAAAGTATATATAAGTAAAATCACAAAAATACAGAACTCCGAGGAATATTCAACACAAAATGTAATTCTCTTTAAAGACATCGTTCATTTCCCCCCTCCTTACCATACATTTTAGCTTTGACTTCACATATGAATATTTTATTGAGTCGGCCATTTTTATTCTAATAATGTTAATGAAGCTCGTATTATAAGTCATTGAATTTAGTAAACATATCAACTAAGTAGACTTTACAGCTTTAGTATATCACTTAAGGGAAGTCTGGATTAAAATTCTTTCTTATAATTAAAAGCTTTTGAGATAATCACAATCTTTGAATACGGATAAAGTAAAGAGTTGTGACGAAACAAGTTATAAAAAAGAAAACCTTTGTATCAAAAGTTAAATGACAATTTATAAGAATGTATTCCAGAGTATTGTTTTGTAAAAAAAAAAAGTAGTATTCCAGAGTATTGTTTTGTAAAACAAAAAAGAAAAGTAGTATGGTGAATGTAACAAAAATACCATCCAATGATTGCTTCTGTCGCTGTCTCGTGCCGTTAGTCTTAAAATAACTTTTTTTTTATTGTCTCAGGTTTTGAACCCTGCCATTTATTTTGTTAAGTATTGAGGTCCTAGCACCCCTCTCACAAAAATAATCAAATGGTAGCTCATCAGGTACAAATGTTGACATTTATTCCTGATCTGTGATAACTTTCAGTAAACATATCCAATACTGCACAATTTCATTAAACGTATTTTCAAAAATTGATATACGAATGATGGGCTGTGCGATTTCCTCTGTTAAACATGGTAAATAAACATAGAAAATTATCTGATAATCAATTCAGTTGCAATATGTTTAGTATAAGGAAGGACCGCATACAGCAACTGTTCAACGAACTAGTTAAGAAAGCGAACTTTTCATTGGAGAGCACAATTTTCATTTCAGCATAAGCTAAAATTATTTTAGCATAATATAAATTCATTTAATCATAAGCTAAATTCATTTAATCATAAGCTAAATTCATTTTAGCATAATTTAAATTCAATTTAGCTTATGCTTAAATATGCTAAATTTAACTTGGTATATATGACATGTATGATCATATATGCGAATTTTAATATTAGTAACCTTGTGTCCATGCCAACATTTCTGTATAAGCTTAACAACTCAACATATGCTTAATTGATTTTGCATTTGCTTAAATTCATTTTAGCATATTCTAAAATCAATTCATCATATGCTGCTAAAACCTATAATTATGACATTGAATCCGCTCTATAACATATTGTACTTCAGTACACTATATTTGTTAAATAACAAAAGTTGTAGTTAACTCTCTTTAAGAAATTCAAAGTCGTATAAAAACTATTTGAAAGCTATGTTTTTATTTGATGAAAGTTAAACTAAAAAAAATAAAGCAGGTTTTGACACTTCCATTACTGAAATTTATTAAAATTATAAAAACATTTGCTAGACTAAACTGTTATGTTTCTGACACAACAACCAAAACGGCACAAACACAAAACATCAAGAGGTCAACATACTGTTTTAATACACGATAGTAGTATAGACTGCATACCAAACGTTAATTCGCTCACGGCTTAACAAAAATTATAAATAAATGAAACAGTGAAACAGATTTAAAATAAATCTTACCGTCAAATAGCCTAGATATGAATATTATGTCGAGAATTTTATAGTTGTTATTTGTTTAATTACCGTCAGTAGTTCTGTAGCTTTCACGTTATATTTATATATGAACACTTCCAATATGTAATAGAAGAACACGTTTTTGGGTCTTTTTAATCACATTAAAGCGTTTCGATCCTAAATATTTCCTGTGTATTATTTACTGAGTCGTCCAGGTAACAGGCTAAAGGTCGTTCCAACAAAATGTACCATCTATTCAGAAATAATAGAAGGCTGAACATGTATTTTACGTTTTATCTTTGATTTACAATAGTTTAAAAAATATATACACATAAGTTTACATATAGAAGCATCTAACAGTTTTATACCTTAATTTCAAGTTATGTTTCCAGAGATTGTAAATATCTTGATGTCGAATTTGACATAGACAGTCATCTCTGTACCATAATCTATGACAAACGAGGTTATTAATTTTGAAATTATCAATTTCCCCCACCATAGTAACAATATGTCAACTTCACCTGCATATGGTTTATTATTCGATATTCAAAAGTAAAATCACAAAAATACTGAACTAGTATTGCAGTTCCTACTCAGACTTTGTAAAACGTTACCAGTGTCTGAGCAGAAAGTTAATAAACAAGGGGTATGTCAAAAAACGTCTCGTCCTTTTTTCTTTTTTATTGAAGTACATCGGAAGGTATCAAGATCTTGTTGATATTATTAACAATTAATACATGATAGTCTTGGTGTAAAGATTATGCGTATCATCTAAATAACGTGTTATATTGTTCTCTTGTTTGTCTTTGGTCTATTATTAACTTTATTTTTACTGTTTGGTCATTTTTGGATGATATCCATTTGACGTTGCTTGGTACGTATGCATCCCGTCAATGTGTAGTTTGTATTGTCTTTCATTTTTGTATTTTAAGATACCAGCTATCGTTAGCAAAGCTGACTTAAGATTTTTCAGAAACTAATCAGAACCGTTATGCTACAGTCAATTATATTACCTATACCACATACCAATCATTCTTTACATTTTGAAAAAAAATGCTGTAATGTAAGTTTTTTAAAAACTGAACCAAATCTGTTTTGTCCATAATATTGGTGTAATACCACCAAATCATAGTACATCACATTTGGTTTCATACGTACAGGATCTTAAATAAATCCTACAATGATCTTGATAGTTGTATGAAATTTACCATGAATTTAATTGCAGAAAATGATTTTAAACATCAATATATATATATTCTATCTTAGGCAATTAAAGCACTATTCGTTTTTCATAATCTGTTTTTTGGAATTGCTTTGAAAGCTTCAGTTTGCATGGTTACTAAAGCTTATGTAATGTGAAATTTTCACTATAGTAATGGACAGGACAAAACTTTACAAATGCCAAGTTTGTCTTTATAGTTCCAATTTAACAAAGACTAATAGGGAAAACTCAATGGTGGTATTACTCCTAAAAATAGCTTATCATGATCCGTTTCTTTTTTTTTTAAGCTAAAACAAGTGAAAATGTTAACATCACGTTTAAAAGCCCATATGATCATATTTTACATGTAGGAGTCTAACAATAGAAGGCCGTACGATTTCCCTATAGTTGCATCCGTCCACTTCTTCTGATTTTTCATGATAATTGTCAAATTGGAAGTCTTATTACATCTCATTATTTTAAGATTTACCAAAATCCTGTCTCCTTTTATTGAATATGACAACACCGTAGAATACTGATCAAATTAACATTAACTTAAGAGACATTTGTGGAGAGGGATTAGCTTAATAATTAGGATTCCCGAGCACAAATATTCACCAAAGGGAATGGCAACTGTGTGTACAAATTTACAATACGCCAACATGTTTTTCACCTGTATCATGTGTACGGCAAATGTATGACAACTTGCTAGGTTGAAAATAGTTATATAGCTCTTCAACTGTTTCGTTTCTTATACATATTTGGCTTTCATTATCCTCATTATTTACCTTCAGCTGAACAGAATTTTGTTTTTTTGGCTTGCCAGGCTGCTACAACAGCTACTGCAACAGTTGCAATAGAACCAAACAGTGATGGTAACAAAATATTGAGATCTTAAAAAGAAATATAAAATAAATGAAGAACATCATCCAACAAACAGTTTGGAGGAGGAAAGATATTACAAAATTAACTGAGTATTGTTTTGCTGCCTTTTAAAAGAAATATTGTTTGTATGGAACATTTTTCTGATTTGTTTCATGTAATTTGTTCAATCGATTTCATGGCATTTTGAACTGTTCTTTTAGGACTAACTGTATGTAAGCATGTGAAAAATTGAATATGAGAATTTGAGTCAAATCGGTGACCATGAATTTGACAGCTAATACCCTTTAAATGCATATTAGTATATCGATAATGTGTCTGTTTATTATTTGCTATTGGGCATATGCCTCAAAAGGAAAGACAGTCAATTCAATAAACACTAAATTTTTGTAGTTAAGTTTATATTTTACTGGATTAAAAAAAAAACTTTTTACGTTTTTATAATTATGCTTAATTTCAAATAAAAAAAATTACTTCAACGAGAAAAGGCACTTTATGTTTATTTCATACAAATGATTAATCCGAAAAAGTAAACGCCGATTTTCATTCAAGTTCATCGAAATAGTAAATGTTTGACCTACGTAATAAACGACTGTCAAAAAACTACTAGATTGATGTAATATCAACTCGATTTTAAATGAGTAGACCCCTTAATCTTGATCACTACACAAACAAACAAATTTACATGTGTCAACAAAGAAAATCACAAAGACATATAGACAAAGCCCATTACCAAAAACGAAAATGAAGAACACAATAATTTACGATAGGATATTTAAGGATTGGACGTATGCGTAAAGTTTAAGAATTTCAAATATTCTTGCTTAAAGGATTACAGATTGATTGTCAAAATACGCATATGTTGCAATAACAATTGTACCTTTAGTGTTATAAATCGGATTTAAGATTTCAACAAAAATTAACTACTATTAAAAACATTTACTGAAGATCTTTAATTTGCAAGGTTTCATTTGAATGTACATTTTTCTATTCTTCTTCTTTCTATACGTATTTCTTTCGTTTAAATATGGAATTTTATGTGGAATATTTTCTAATTGAAATGGTCACTGGGTCAAAGTTTAGAAATATTAGAACAAAATATATAAAAAAAAATAATGTTACAGATTGAAATTTTCGCAAGAGTTATTTCCGCTTGATTTATTTGATGTTGTGTACATGGCAAAATAACATAAATACTTACCAACGCTTGCAGAACTGGTTTCTTCTTCGTTTTTATCCTCGTTCTTATTGTTGTTATTATTATTATTATTATTATTATTATTACCAATCAAAATAACTCTATCCAGGAAATCAAGGTACATTTGATGTGCTGTTACTTTACATGTCTTGCATTCATCCATCTGTATTTTCATTGTTTCCATATCGTATAAACTTAGGGGCGGATATGTTGGGCCAATCAACACTGAAAATAAAATCAAATAGATGTACTCATACTGAAAGAAACGATGTAATATCTAATAAAGCAAATCCGTGGTGTAGTTTGATTTATTTCTATATTTAAATAGGGTTAAAAAAAAAATCAATCATTTGCTAAGTACAATCAGAAGTACAGACAATGATAATATTACAGTTTCAAATATATCAGGCGTCATGCAATGTGTTTCCTCTCAACTCAGAAAATACGAAAAGTAATGACAACAGAAGTATACACTGCTAAAGAGTAAACAAATACCAACTTAGATAGAAACGAATTATTTCACAACAACTGCCATATATCTTATTAGTACAGGACATTTAAGAAAAAATGTGGGTATCAAATTGGTTTTGATGGCTAGCCAAACCTTCTGTTTATATGGCAATGTTTCAAAATATCGATAAAATGCAACACTACGTTCCAAAAATACAGAACAAACAAACGGAAGAAACCTTATCCCGTCCTCGTTAACGTTAGTATATAGTATTTCAGTGATAAAGTTAGTACTTGTTAGTGCACAATATATATATATATAGTAATAATGACATGTATGTAACTAAATAGAAATTAAGATAACATGATGTGTTATAAATTTTAATTCATGAAATTAATTTAATTTTTGCAAGAAATTCTTTTTTTTAAATTTCAAACACTTTAATTTTTTTTGTTTTTTGTTCGGATATATAATATCCTTTGTATACAGTAAAAAGAATAATTGTTATTAATCATTAATACTGTAATAACTTGTATCGTTTATTTTGTATCCGTACAAAAGTGATCTAATTGATATTATATGATGTCCTATTTTAAGTTTATCAAGTAATAGTTTTATTTGATCCCAAAATGATTTCAGAAATTTGCATGTCAAAAAATAGTGCTCATAATCTTCGATGACATCACAAATATTACATGGCGGAGTTTTAGTTATTTTCCAAGAGAAAAGTAATTGTTTGGTTGGTAAAATGTAGTGCAGATAATTCCATCTTAACATTGAATTTCTTATCCTGTATATAATAAAAGATATAATTTAGCATTTGTTGTCTTTTGCTTGTGTTGTTTTCTAGGATAAATATGTGACGTATTTTTATGACGAATATATAATCTTGAAATGCATACAAATACTGCTCACAATACAAGTCCAAGCAGTTATTATGATTATGACGGTATTGAAAGTTTTTTTTTCAATAAATACATTGACGACGTCATAATTTTTGGACTAACACCATACTTTATCCATGAAAAAGTATTTATTCAACTATACTGAAAAATGAAACACAAATGAAATGCACCAAAAATACAAAACTCAAATCACAAATGATAATACATAACTCAATATCGAAACGAAACCACAACAGAAACCAAAAAAATAAATACATGAATGTCGGATGTATAAATTCCGAGACACGTCGTATAGTAATGTATATACACATTCGGCAAACCAGTAATATTCGGGAATCATCGTTTTTACTTGTCTGGGTAACGATCACACTCCTGGATATGAGGTCCGTAGAGTGTGAACATGCATGCACTAGCATAACGTAATAATTGAGATATGTAAACACAATACGACAGAGCAGAAAGTATGTTACTGCTCAGTAATGGGTAATTGGTAACTTAGAAAATGAAATTGACCCGTTTGTCATAGATTGTAGTCGATTATTTGACGGCATTGTTGAGGAGTTAACCTATCTATATTTATGCACTCCGCTGGCGAGAGTATACTGACTTCATTTGTGGTGTATACTTCTGAAACGAAAACAACTGCAACAGTACATGTTCTAGCAGTCTTATATGTTTTAGACATATCGTGTTATCTGAAATATTACCGATTGTGTCCTATCACGGACTGTTACATCTAAATTGAACGTGAATTGTATGGCAGGCTATGCATACATAGTGGAACATAAGTCGCTAATAATATCAACGTACAAGTGTTGTTTCTTTTGGGAGAATATGCATTTATCCAAGTATTTTTTTTTATAAATATTTGCCTTGTTTTGTCTTCATCGATTTATGAGTTTGAACATGGTTAAATTATATTACCTTTATATTTACCCTATTGGCAAATAATTTTTGTTCTTTTATCAATTAAAATAAAGTTATACGATATGCTTACCCATGGAACAATATTCTAACAGAGACCAAAAGACGTTGATGAAATGAAGGTTAGGTTAACGTGCATTATTGATTAATAAACAAAACACATATGAATAGTTATCTTTTAGAGAAAAACAACAACTACTGATAACATTACAACACATTATAACCATAATGATTGCATATGAATAAATCAGTCAATTAGAAAATGCGGTAAATCTTTTCCATTTTCAAGATCGAAATTTGCTAGTTAATTAGATATTATTTTGAGCATAGGGCTGGCTGTGGAAAAACGATATATATGCAATAACAAATAAAAGTTGAAAGAGGCAAGAAAAAAAAAAGATCACCCTTTCAATAAAACAAAACATAAAGAAAATACAAACACATTGCATGAAACATAACACAGACAAATATTGACAGAAAACATAAAACACTTCAATATTAAAATATTTTAATCTTTAAAGCTATAATATATCATTTGAGTTGAGGTGTTCAACATACGGTTTGGTAATATGTTGTAGCGAGAAGAACTATAATTCAGATTTATGTCATGACGAGCAAATTTTTGATGGCCATGTATTTATAACCATGAGTTGCATGGTTACTCAGTGTCTGAGATTCGAATAGAGAGTTGTGTTGATAAAAAAATAAGAATAATATTTAACGTAAAATTATAATGTACAAGTGTTCGTAAATGAGTTAGTCTTTGTCGTTAATATCGTTTTTAATGAAAAAAATTTATTAAAATAATAACACAACGTTGACTGCTTATCCCTATTATAGAAATTATGATTTATTATGTCTGGATTTTTTTTTCCACACATCGTTGTCAATATAATACCTGTACCGAATAAATAATATGATCAGATGGATGCAAAAACATGGATAATTTCTTAAATATTCCCTTTAGCAAGTTCCAGTCTGACGGCTGCATTTACTAAACCTTTAATTGACATTTGAAAATGATTTTAGAATATACCGTCCTTCAATCACGTTTGGTAATGATTTCGCGATGCAATATTCACTAAAATAAAAGGGAGTTTCAGGTTCTGTCTTTTCAAGCGGTTCAATGGTTGGTCTAAATCAAATGCAAGCTAATCTTGCATCGCATTGGATAACAGTTTAAGGTAGATAGGGTGTCTTCCTCCATCTTGGATTTTGAAATACTAGAAAACAAGGTCTAGATCTTTGATGAAATGTGCAAATTTTTATAATAGTAGGTAATTCATGTGTAAGAATTTTCATTTTAATATAGAAAATGCCATGTTTGATCATATTTATGATTGTATTTTACAAAAATAAGAATTCTGTTGTTTGATTAATTTTTTTCCAACTTTGTCAAATAAGGGGAAGCAACTCAAATGCAAGGGCAGATAATCCAAATAGTGTTACTTTTACTATAGAATGTGTTAGGGATTTACCCATTTTTACATGTAGCAAGAAAACGAGTCCGGTGACCCCATTTTTTCTTTTTCTTATCTGAAAGCATAATATTGAAGCTATCTTCTCATATTTTATCTCAAAATTTTATGGTGTGGTTTGCGTTTTATGGCGGAAAAATGGGTTTTCCATGCATAATCTATACAAAATCTTTACAATTTTGAACAACCTGTAGCGTGAAAATAAGTCCGGTGACCCATTCTTTTTATTAATGTTTTTAAACAAGCAGGATATGAACTACATTTTGGCAAATTATTAAAAGATTCTATGGATTATAATTTAGACACCCCATCTACCTTAATTGAGAAAATAAGTAAATATAAAACAAATTAACGAACATACAGAACTATAGATGCCACTAAATTGACTGAAATCTAAAAATGAAATAAAAAATTTGATAAGAGCAACATGTACGAGACTACATGTGTAAGTTTTTTTGAGGACGAATAAGAAGAGGCTAGAGTTACATGTAGCAATTAGCACTATGTTTCGTCATATAAATGAATTAATTTAGTTACATAACTCAAAGGGTAATGAATACGCCAATGTTTAAAAATCTTCGAATAATGATATAAAACGCAACTGTAGTTAACAAATGGTCAACCACGAAATAAACAGTAAAGGTAAATAGTTATCAAAGGTACCAGGATTATAATTTCGTCTACATAAGACTCATCAGTGACGCTCATATCAAAATATTTATAAATATTTATAAAGCCAAACAAGTACAAAGTTGAAGGAGGTTATTTTTGACAGTCCAGTTTAAACAGCATTGTAGGTCTTACTCGGGCATTCTTTTGTATTTTCGTTAACAAAAGCAGCTATGGAATCTGGGGTTTATGAATTGGTTTATTGTTATGGAGTATGTTTATCAAAGATGACTTTCTATAAGTCAAGTTTGTCGTCTTTTGAATTATTTCTCCGAAGAGATATACGCACAAAAGAAAGAACTGTCGTTAATCGAGAGAGAATATTACCTATTCTTCGTCAGTATACATATATAGATATAGGAAGATGTGGTATGAGTGCCAATGAGACAACTCTCCATTCAAGTCACAATTTATAAAAGTAAACCATTATATATCTAGTTTTGATTGAATTGTAGTTAGTTGAATATGTATAGTCATTTATAGGGAACTGTTGTTTTTTGTTCTATTCATACTTGCAACGTCGATGTGTGCCTTTTATGACAGTTGTTTTCCAGTTGCTCTGCAGCGTAGATTGGGAAAGTATAACGTTTTCTTTTCATCAGTTTTTATGGACTTCTATTTTTTTTAATTTTACTTGGATTTTGGTTTTTTTAAACATTCCTGTGCCTTCAGTGTTTGTGCGACACCTTTTAATTGAATGATGATTGTTTGTGTTTTTTCGTAAAACTAAGGATTTTCTTATCCGAGGAATAGATTACCTAAGCCGAATTTGGCACAATATTTTGGAATTTTGGGTCCTCGATGCTCTTCAACATTGTATATGTTTGGCTTTATAACTATTTTGATCTGAGCGTCATTGTTGAGTCTTCTGTAGACGAAACGCGCGTCTGGCGTATTAAATTATAATCCTGGTACCTTTGGTAACTATTGTGCTTTACATCATTCACAGCACTTTTCATATCATCCAGTTTTATAGCTGGGTGAAAACAAAGTACCTACAGAAAACAAACTATATTTGGCTGGGAAACTGTTAATCCTAACTTAAGTATAAACTGCATGTGTTCGTAGTTGTTGAATTACTTTGGGGATATATAAATTCTTACCACGTGACTGTACAGTAATCTTTGGTAACACTGAAGATGGGTTATTTGGGCTGTAGAATAACATCTCTATCATAGATAATTTTTTCCGACAAAATTCATAGTTCATTGTGAAATCTTGATTACTGTCACATCTCAAGGTTTTCTCTGTAACCAGCTGGAAAAAAAGGAAACTTTATCCTATTAGGCTAGTTTTTTTTGTGACATGATATGTAATTGAATAAACATTGATAAATAATTTAGATATTACTTTTCTACAGAATCGTAAAACCTGAACAAGTATAGACTATGTTTCGCAATCAAGATTACGTCACAGCCTAAATCCTTAATATAAAAAAAGTTACCATGCTACTTTTTGTAATTAAATTGATTTGTTAATTTGATCGCATTTGTATGCATTACATTAACTAAATCCTCTCTTATTCAATATGCTTATTAACTAGCGATTTTCATTGCTAAGCTATAGTTCTTATGACGGTTTCTTAAAATACCTACAATCTTGTTGATAAAACAACCTTTTAGACAAAAGGGGTGATATAAGCTTCCCAAAATCCTCCAATAAACGCTTGCATACGGAGTGGTATACCATCTTGCCGCAAGATTATTGTTTTCTGTTTGGTATTAAATTATTATAAAGATCCATTTTGTTACATTTTGTGATCAATTTATTTGACAATCGTCAATGGCAGTCAGCAGGGTTTAAGAACATCAGTTGTTCTACCTAAAAATGCGTTTTGTTTGAATATATTTTTTTCACTTTTTTGATTCTTATAGAAATTGTTGTTTGTGCTGTATTCTGACCCCTTTACAACGAAATATGTCTTACATGCACACGTATAAAAATTGAGGTTTTTATCAAACGCAATCATAGGTTTGAACGTTGTTTTCAAAAAGTCCCTTAAGAAAAACAAATATAAGATTTATTTTTGTGCCCCTTTTGATTATAATCCTTTTTAGTAGTCCTTAATCATTGGCTTCATTTGTTTTGGTACGGACGTTACTGTTGAAAGTAAATCTATACTAGCCGTGCGGCTGCAATAACTTTGTATTTCATTAACATGTTTATATACCATTTTATTCCTATCACAGACAGTAACGTATTCCAAAGTAACGTTACTTTGAACAACTTTTAAAAAAAACATGACACATTTCAAAGCCGCCGTGAGGATGCTTGTGTACGATAATAAATATAAGTGACTTATGTCTGTTCAATGAGTATTTTCTCTCTCGAAAAACAAACTATTGCAAACTCAAGGTAAAATGAAAATAAATTGAAAAAGAATAAAGACCAAATCAACATTTTAGAAATTTTAAATTAGTTTTTATCTAATATAAGAAGTTTTGAAATGACATTTAATACATGTATAAACCCATTACTCTACCTATTCCTATTCATATATTGATAACCTTTAAAATGATACATTGGTAATGATATATTTTTTTTCAGATTTCACTACTATTGACTTACCATACTTTGATTTGCATACAGTAATATTGACTGATCTTTGTGGCCAATATCCAAATCCCATTCTCTTAGGATAAGTGTATCATTTCTACCACAAGGTAATGTTATATCAGACATTTTATAGCACATGCCGGATAAACTGTAATTGTTGTTTATAATATTCACACCAATAAGATAAAGTGAGCATGGTGGGTCTATATGATGCGCATCTGATGAGATGTGGAATATTTTCTCATCTTGAGTAAGTGCAAATACTCCACACATGCTAGTATTTTTAAATCTTCCAACAGAAACTGGAAGTAAAATGTGATAAAGTACAATATTTCATGCAATTACGTTACATTTGTATCAATATATAAATATATTTTTAGAATTTAAAAAAAAAGCTACGTAAAACCTTGTTTTACCAACTGTCTTCATTTCTATGTTACTGTAACAAATCATAGAACTTCCATCATGTTTGGGATTAAGTTTTATGACTGAAGGTAAACTAAGGGAATCGAATGGTTAGGTCAAGGTTATCCTTTAGAAATCTTTATGGACGTATTCATGAATAAATTGAACTTATTTTTGTGTTATTTGCTTATTATTATTATTATTTTTTGAAAACTTTTTATCGATCTAACGAGTCATTTACAACTGATTCTTAGAGTTTGTTCTCATGTTGTAGTGTGTCCACATTGGGCTAGGTATGCGCGAAATTTTAGAGCATGCAATTATGTATAATTCCGTCTCTTGTTGCATTTCCCAAGTCAAGAGCCTGTGGTTCAGTGGTTCTCGCGTGTTGCTGTTTATCACATTTGTTTCTGATAAATTGTATTATACATAAATCAATTACGCATTTAAATTATTTTAGGTAAACCATGGTGTGGCCGTTTTGGTGGGGTTCGTGTTGCTTAGTCTTTAGTTTTCCATGTTGTGTCTTCTGTACTATTATTTGTCTGTTTGTCTTTTTATTCTTAGCCATGACGTTGTCAGTGTACTTTCAATCTATGAGATTGACTCTCCCTCTGGTATCTTACGAGTACTATATGCGGTATTGGATCAATGATGATTTTGGAGGATGTACGGTGACCTATAGTTGTTAATTTTTACGTCATTGAGTATCTGGCGGAAAGTTGTCTCATGGGCAAATAATTTCAAATCATCGTTTCGTTACATAGTATGCATAAAAACAATGGATCGGAAAATACTGAATATTTAGAAATGAAGGTGAAGTTCATTAAAAAACTAAAAATCAACAGAAAAATCCTGATATGGCAAAAACATGTTTTCTAAGAGAGTAAGATATACCGTAAATGAAACTAAATCACGATTTGACAGTCTTTTTAATTTTCAATGAGATAGTTCGATAGAAAAACACAAACTTGGCGTATGTGTATTTAGTTCATTCATGCTGAATAGCATACTATTATTACGAATAATTTACAAATGCATTCTATGTTCTAAGTAACATTGTAGATGTATATTTTTTATGTAGAAAATGCCTGCACAATGTTACTTTTGTACAAGTCGGGAATATGTCAGTTTTTGTCCATTCCATTAATTTTGACATTTGATTAAGGACTTTCCGTTCAGAACTTTCCACGGAGTTCAGTATTTTTGTGAATTTACTTTTTGCTGTGTCCTACAATTTTTTTGTTTGACTTACCATTTTGATGGGTAGAATATATAGCTTCAGTGATGCTAATAGCCATACCAATCAATAACACGTTTAAAAAAAAGCCTGTGACAACCATTTTTGAGTATTCCATCAAATTATTATTTTCCTGTAATATAATATAAGACATAATATTTTGATGAAGTAATAATAAAAGAGGAAGTAATATAAGGTAAATCTAAATTTGTCGAGATTTGTAGTTGTTAGCCCAAATATAATGTTATTTTTCAGAAGACTAAACACAGAAGAAAGAAAAAAATTTACGAGGGAGCAATAAAAAATCCTTGGTAATAAAAAAAACCCACAGAAGCTAAGATGAAAAAGACGAAAAGTCACATAGGTGTTAACAAATGATCATACAACATAACAAACACATGTAAAATATAACCAAACAATTCTATAATGTGTTTTTGGTTCCAACCATACATCAAAACTGCACTCAGTAGTCAGTGCTTCGGTACTGACATAAGTTAACAAACTTTACTAAAATTGTCCGTTTATAAATTTTGAAATTATTATAAAACTCATGTTTCAACTCCCTCAGTCAAAGTTGGCTTCAGATGAATGTGGCTGTTTATTTTAGGTATTTTTGACATATAGCTTTTCAACGATTTTCGGTACTTATACATCTTCGTATTTTAAATGTTTGGCTTTGAGCGTTCCTGTTGAAGGTAAATCCAGAAAAGCGCCTCGGACGCAATAAATTAATAAACTTGTTAGTTTAAACATATTTATTTATAGTGGATTGGGAAATAAGTTTTGCAACTTATATTAATCCCTTTCCACTTTGCGGATGCGAGTGCTGTTTTGTATCGGCATTAGCCTGCTCTTTTTCGAAATCTACAAGGAGGTCTTTAACGTGCAAGAGATATGGCTCTCTCTTAACACGGGTCAGCCATTTATCGTCCCCTTCCGACGGACTATCATCGTTTCCTCAAGACCATACTCGCAAATGGTGTCAAGGGAGAGCCGAAAATTTAGTCACTGAAATTTTTATCCCAGACGGGAATCGAATCAGGAACCTTTGTGTTAGTAGTCCGATGCACTAATCACTACACCACGGCTCTCATAATTTTTATAAACTTGTTGTTTTTCCATTTTTTATAATCATTTTACTTATTGAAGATTTTTTCTAGTCTACCGTTACACGGATTTTATGCGATTTTGAAACATAATTGTCAAACAGTCTTTTAACAATGGACTGCATAGATAATGATCAATCAAATGTAGAAAATAATATATACTTTAAAGTAATACAATTCCAAACGTTTATGTTGTATTCGTTAAATAAATCTGATTAACATAATTAAACAGATAAACATTATGTTGAAATATAAAATAGCGTGACAATAACATGATCTCCTTTATTTATTTACAAGGTCAGCACATTCTTGTCAAACTATATCTGTTCAAAATTATTTAAATGTGTACTTCCTTACATGAATCTACCGTTATATCAATTGTCAAATTCGTACAGTCCTAGGTTATAATTTTGATCTCCTCTCTTTGGTGTTCAATAATACTCTTTAATTTCGAATGTTATCGTTACAAATGCTACTTCATTCTTCAGATATTATTATCTTTCTTATGTCATCAAGTTGAAGATATCTTCTTGAAGTTATGAAGGGTGTATAATTTAATAGATCACTGAGTTTAACATTACACATATATTGTTAATAACAAATGTTGATGAGATTGATTTCATAGAACTTTTCGCCTGAACGCTAATGTGTTTTCTCTTTTTCTAAGCAACTTATTAGTTTTTACTTGGGCTATTTCTTTCTGTTAAAGAGATATGCTGTTTTTAAATAAATACATTTTATATGCCTGAGTCAGTCTCATTTTAAAAGTAGCCTTCTAATCGTATGTTGTAAAAATGAAATAACATTTATTGTAACAATTATTTCCGCTCCAGATACAAACTTCGGAAATAGGTGCCTTATCGATGATGCTACAGAAAATATTTCAAAACTTAAAACCATCCACAAACGTTGCATTGTAGCTGAACACAAAAAAGGCAGGTAGTCAAAGAAAGACAAAGAATATTGTACTACTTAACTTAAATGTCAAGGAGTATTCCGTAAATTTGACAATATACAACAAAATTTATGCAATTAATATCTTTATCACTACAAAGAGAATCTACATACGTGTTTACATCATCTAGAGACAACACGACAAGGCTATTTTATTGACAAAAGAAATATGTGGATCGAAATAATCTACAAAACGACAAATAGAACATTTCGAATTTACCATGAGGAGGGATACAGTCGTCAATTTATATTTCAATTTAACATGTTCAGTTGTTATGCAACCACATAGCAGGATAGTTTTACTAATGTTATATGAATTATATAGATGAATAAATATAATACGATAGAGAAACAATTTATATTTTATACCTGCACGATTCATTATAATATGAATAATAGACAATTGACCTTGATGACACCCTTGATATTTAAATGTTATCTTTAGTGGATTGTTAACAGAGCAGCTGATTGTGGTCTTTAAACTTCAATTCATATAACGTTACTCAATATGTATGAACAAGAGATGTGGTACGATTTGCAGTGATTTTGGACTAATTGACCTTATGTGATAGGTATAAATCACTTAAGTCAAAATTTAAAAACAATAGTACTACGGTTATGACATTATTTATAGCGTATTATTTTTTCATAAATTCATAAATTATTACGAAACTACTGTTACCGCTCCCTTGTCTTATGTTGACGGTTGATGTATTTGGTTATTATGTCTAGGTATTTTTAAATTATATATATAACTCCTAACGTTTCAGTATATTAACGCATTCGTGACTCACACATGTTTTGGTTGCAGCGATTTTGAAGATAGTAAAAAAGACAAAAAGCTTCCAAAGTGCGAAATCAATAACTCAATGTTTTTATTGGAAAAAGTTTAGATTCAATGTATTTAAACACATACTGTGAAAAAAGAAATATACCCCACAACAAAATATTTTCATTTACTTGTGTTTAATTTTGATTTTTCAAAAAACCGTTATTTGTTTTCCATAGTTGATGCTTTTCTGAAATTGTTGAGCATTTTACAGCGGTACAATATTTTTACATTAATTATTCATCCTTTATTTTTATTAACCTTGTATTTACATTGTACCAAAAATCACGTTCATTTGTTCAGTGTAGGTTCAATTGTGTTACTATGTCTTTTGGTTGAGTTAAGCTATTCTAATTGATAGTTTATAGTATGACTTTCTATGGTGTGATGTTACACTATTGGTTTCAGATAAGGGTGAAGGTTTGGTACCTTTTAAACGTGTTAATTCGCTGCAACTATTTGCACTTGTCGTAGATCAGGAATCGGATGTTCATTAGTTGTCGTTTGTTGATGTGGTTCATAAGTTTTTCTCGTTTCTCGCCTTTTTTATATATAGATTAGACCTTTGGTTTCCAGTTTGAACGGTTTTATACTAGTACTTTTAGGGGCACTTTATAGCCCACTGCTTGCATTTGGTGTGAGCCAATGCTCCGAGTTGAAGACCGTTCCTTGACTTTAATGTTTACTTTTATAAATTGTGACTTGGATTGAGAGTCGTCTCATTGGCACTCATACCACATCTTCCTATATAAACCGACTATATCTATTATACTACATGCAGGAAAGACATATTTAGATATCGGTCTACCTAATTTCTTATCATTTTATTCTTTATTTATCTAGGAGTGGGTAGAAGATTGAATTTGTCGTTTAGCCTTTATATTAAGTATCTCGTATCTGCTTTGTTTTAACTATACATTGCACTGTGCAGGAAGACCTTCATTGGTTTAGGTCTTCGGTGTGCTTTAGCTAACCTATATACATTTAAAGACATCTTTGATTATGATTTTCACCTTTTATAGAAGTTCAATCACCATTCTTTAGTTCACTCGAATCCTTTGTATTCTAAACTTTTAAAGATTTTGCACAAATACTTTAAAATACTAGTATGCATTTACCTTGCTATAGATCTATTTTAAATGTGAATAGAATTAGGTCACTTCCATTTTTAACTGTTTTTTTAATTCATGCACTTTATCTTATAAAAGGAAACTTGAACGCATTCTTCGGGTTATGATAAGATCTGTGTTCATGCTCAATGCACACAAAAATAGACGGTAGTCCTTTCCGGTTAACAATAATAAAATATACAATTTTTTTTCAAAAATGGGTTTTATTTTCCTCTCTGTTGTAAAAAACGATGGAATAGTTTCAATCTTGAAAGTAAATTAAAAGTTAGTTCAGGGTTTTACCGCCATCTTGAATTGTACAATCACAGTTAATAATCGGTCTAGTTCTTTGCCCAAATCTGCAAATTTGGAGACCGATTTGCAATTTATTGGTTACACTGTTTGTTTTTATAACGAAAGCTTAATCCATTGTATTATCAAAAATGTTTTAACAAAGGATCGAAATTAGCTATAAATATTGATAGTTCATAGAGTTATCTGAATCATAAAATATGGCGGTAAAAGGCTGACTCGGACTTTTACCTTACATTTGCATTATTTGGATCTCAAATCAAAAGAAAGAAAATTATGTAAAATGACCTTTTATGAGCTGTAATGTCTTATTTCAAAAGATAAATAGGTGTTATGGGGCAACATATTTTACCTTGTATCGTATGGAAAAACACCAAGGAGTCGGAACATTTGACACTTATTCCAAACACCTCACCAAAGTACCTTTTTATGACTTAATTTTTCAAATAAGCAATTTAAGGGGAGATAACTATTGTAGTACAAAATTTATACTGGACATATAGAAAATTTTAATTTTTACTTCTAGCAAGATAACAAGTTCAATGAGACCATTTTATCTTTTTATTTTCTTAAAATATAATATAAAAACTATCTTCTCATATTTTATTTCAAAATTCTGTCTCAAAGATTTATTTTTACGCAAAAAAATGTGTTTTTTTCAAGAACAATCAAAGCAAGTTTTGGCGATTTTAAACGACTCGTACCTTGAAAAAAAGCGGTGACAGATACTTTTTATTATTATTTTTTAAATCTTCGTATTAGCAACTATAAGAAAATTCTGTCATTGTTTCTATTCAATCAAGGATATATTTCAATATAAAAGATATATTTTTGTAAATGACAATGCCACACCAGAAATATAGTCGCCGTCAGCTGAAATTCGTAGCGGTTATTGGTAAAAATAATCTGAACTATCAACCACATTCACTCGTGATATAGTTTTTCACATTCAATTCATTAATTGCAAAAAGATAAACCGCTACTGACATACCTTTAAGTGATTGCACTGTGATAATCCTGACCTTCACATTTTCCAAGACGATTTTGAATGGTGGAATCCGCCATTGTTTTTATCGGAAGTGTTTTCTAGAAGTTCAAAAAATTTGCATAAAGCGCGGGAAACTTTATCACATCAATGAAAAGAACATTACAGGAAATTCCGCACGTGACGAATGTCTTATGTAAACAAAGGAACCTCATAGAAACGAAGATGGCGTACTTACAATTGAAAACATTCTGGAATAGTGAAGGTCAGGATTATTACAGTGCGATCACTTAAAAGGTAGGTCAGTAGTGGTTTTTCTTTTGACGATTTATTAATTGAATGTAAAAAACTATATCTCGAGTGAACGCGATTGATAGTTTAAATTATTTTTATCGATAACCGCTACGAATTTCAGATGACGGCGACTGTACATGTAGCTCAATAATCGATGAACAAAGATATATAAGAAAAAAATCCCAAATACTTGATTTTTCATTCGTAATTGACAATTTTGACAATAAAATACGAGTATTTAAAAACTGGACTTAAAAATATTCATCAAATACGAAACTAACCTTACTAACATTTAATATCTTCACTCTGTATAATTCTCGGAGTGTAATCGACAAATACTATAGCTTCATAGCTTCATATCTTTAATCTGAATGATATTGCAAAGTCAAATTTTTACAAAATAGGTTACTTGTTTCGAGGAAATTATAAATTTAGTATTCCCAGTAAAATCAATTTAGATGTTTGTCTTACCTGGTAAACCACGTAACAAAGGTATGAGAAGAAGTATTTTTAAATAAAAAAAAACCCGATGTGTTATATTGAACTTTTGTATACAGTTTTGTTAAAGGTATACACTAGTTTAGTCAGATGCATGGGTAGATTTTCTTACTATGTATTGTGCATTTAATACATTAAATGGATTGCATTAGGGTAGAAAATTGAATACTTGACATGAATCAAATTAAAATAGCATTCATATTTAAAATGCTGAATATTTCATATAAAGAGTTTTAATTTTGGTTAAATTTCTTAACATTAAAAACGTTCCGAGACACTTCCGCTTCTAATATGTACGATTATGATAATCATATCATTTTTGTCTGGGTTTTTTTTGTCTTTTTCTTTGCTATTATAAATTTGTTTCGATTAGAATAACAAACTGTTTATTTTCATTCTCCAAATATTGAGTCATGAATTTAATTTTATATGTGGTAGTAATACGCTGAACATAAAAAAACGTACAAGATTAACAAGATAACATATAAAACCTAAAATTGCCCAATTACAAATAGTTTTCAAAGGTACCAGGATTATAATTTAGTACGCCAGACGCGTTTCGTTTAATTAAGACTCATCAGCGACGCTCATATCAATATATTTATAAAGACAAACAAGTACGAAGTTTAAGAGCATTGAGGATAAAAAATTCCAAAAAGTTGTGCCACATATGGCTAAGGTAATCTATGCCTGGGAATATCCTTAGTTTTTCGAAAAATTCAAACGTTTTGTAAACATGAAATTTATAAATATGACTACATATTATTGATATTTATGTCAATTCCGAAGTTTTGACTACTGGGCTGGTGATACCCAAACGCGCGTTTCGTCTACATAAGACTCATCAGTGACGCTCATATCAAAATATTTATAAAGCCATTGTTGCAAATTAAACATTGTAACGTCAAACAATTTTTGCATACAAATAAATATTACTAAACATTGCAAAGTCAAGTTAAAACGACAAGTATACATATTGAATAAAAATATTACATTTGAATGGCAAATTATACCATTTGAATGAAAAAAAAATGCATTTAAATGAAAAAAAAAAATATACCATTGAAACAAAAACAAAAAATATTGCATTTAATTAAAAAAAAAAAACAATTGAATACGAAATATTGTATTTAAATGAAAAAATACACCAATTAAATAAAATCTTGCCTTAACTGAAAAATATCAAATGTTTGCAACTAATACCATGCTCTAATAGTCTAGGACATCAATTTAGTTTCGGAGCGTATTGCTTTCGACTTAGTTTTCTACGTGTATGTAGTGTTTTGTTAACTTAGAGGAGTGTTATTTCACACATGTAGTCAACGGCAGTATCATCAGGGCACTAGTCAATGAGTCGGTTCTGACATGATTTATAATTTACCTTTATAAGGATATAGTTTCATGTGCTCGTATTTCCACATCTAACAGTGTTGCTAGACAAAACACTAATGAAAATTTCGAGAATGATGATGATAATCCAATGTGGATGATGTCTGTGTTTTAATTTCTCATTTTATAGATATAGGAAGATGTGATGTGAGTGCCAATGAGACAACTCTCCATACAAATAACAATTTAAAAAGTAAACCATTATAGGTTAAAGTACGGCCTTCAACACGGAGCCTTGGCTCACACCGAACAACAAGCTATAAAGGGCCCCAAAATTACTAGTGTAAAACCATTGAAACGGGAAAACCAACGGTCTAATCTATATAAACAAAACGAGAAACGAGAAACACGTATGTATTACACAAACTACTGTACATCAGATTCCTGACTTAGGACAGGTGCAAACATTTGCAACGGGATTAAACGTTTTAATGGATCCAAACCTTCTCCCTTTTTCTGAAACAATAGCATAACATCACAACAAAGAAAAACATACGATAAAATATCAATTGGCAGATTTAACTCAATCAAAAAACGTATGATTAAACAATGAACGAATAAATTTGATCTGCGATATCTGAATACAAATGCACAGTTAATTAAATATTAGAGACAAACATTCATGACCAAAAAGCTAACAAACAAATTCAAACACAGGACATGACTGAGAAATATTTAACCAATCAATTTCACTTTAGAAAAAAACCGGTTTGATATAATCTTGAAGTTTATACAAATGTTGTAAGAATAAGTGAAAAATTGAAGATATTACAAATAATCAAAGATGGTGTACAGACAAGATCCATAAAAATAAAATTGCATATTTTTACTATTAAAATTTGTTCAGAAAGATTCAAATTTTCGAATGTAACTTTAAAAGAGGAATGAAAATGACAGATATATAAGCACACATCCACAGTTAATTTTCAATTTTACATTGGGAGCCTTAAAATCTCAATACTCTGCGACTCATTCGTATCTTCTGAATCCTGGAGTATTGACAATAATAATTAAAAAATGTCTAGACTTTCTATGATCTCGATACGAGCCCCCTTTTTTGGAATTGATGCTTATGGTGTCAAAAATAAAATTTATTTCAGTGTATGTTTATTCTATTTTGTTTCTATGACTTTTTGATCAATAAGCAATTTTAATTGATATTTTACGGTTTGTCTTTCTATGTCATTTATGTTGTGATGTTACACTATAGTTTCAGGTTGGATGAAAGTTGATATCGATTAAAACTTGTAATCCAGCTGCATTTGTTTGCACCGGTCCTATTTCAGGAACCTGTTGTTCAGTGATTGTCATTTCTTGATGTGGTTTATATGTGATGTCGCTTCTCGTTTAAAAATTGATTAGACCGTTAGTTTTCCTGTTTAAATTATATAACACATGCCATTTTGAGGACTTTAATAGCTTTCTGTTCTGTGTGAACCAAGTATTAGTGTTGAAGGCCATACTTTGACATATATCTGTATACTTTTTTTCACAAAGTGACTTTGATGAAGAGTTGTCTCAATAATTGGTACTCATGTCACATCTTCTTATTTCTACCTCAGAATATTCGTCATCAGTCAAAATTCTAATTCCATGTCAAGTCATTCTATGTCACGTCGTGCCTTTCATCGCATACTATATAGATTGAATGTTGCTATTATTGAATTCCATACGATGACATGTTGATATACTATATTTATCCTTTAGTTTTAGGAGAATAGTTGTCTCATCTGCAAAAAAGCATATATCCTTATTTTTAATTTATATCGATATTGTGTTGTGTTGGGTCTATCTACATTTGGAATTTGTTAGCTTCTGAAAAAATCAGATAGCAGATTTTAAGAAAAACAAATGTTTTTTTTTTTACTTTATTGAGCAATGTATGCATGCGCCTGTCTAAAGTCAGGAGCCTTTGATTCAGTGGTAGTCTTTGGTTGGTGTGTGACATATTGTTTTACCGTTTATGTTTTGTTAGTCTGTTAGTTTTCTCTTTTCAATTGTTTTTCATTTGTCATTTCTTTTGAGGCTGCACGATAAGAACTTTGGATTTTTTAAGCATGAAGGTTCAATAACTTCTTAATTTTATGTCCTGGTATCTATGATGAGTTTATTCTTAATCTCATATCAAACATTTGTGAAAAACTAAAGGGAGGTTATCTTAATAGATCTATGTAAACACATTTCGCAAAGCACTTTAAACGTATCGTCAAAAAACAGGAATAATCACATATTTTTATGAATTAAATCCCATAACTCAGAAGTTTAAAATCTCATATCTATGAAAATTCAAATGGAGCCTCTTTTTAATGAATAAACCCGATTGGAGCTAAGATCAATAGATATAAGCAATTCACCAAAGTTTAGTTCAAATTGGATGAAGTATTTTTTGAGTTCATGCATGGCAGGCATGTTGACTACTGACAGACGTACAGACACAAACAACAGTATACCATAATACATCCCGTAAACAAGCGTATAAAAAAGTAGGATCAGGGACAGTTCTAAAAATTTGCAAGGACTCATTCTTTAGCTTTTTTTTTAATTATAAACATGAACTTGTATTCGTATTAATATTCATGTCATGCTTACATTACATAACAAGTGTCACTATGATCAATATACATCAACAAACAACAATAACAATCAAACACATTGTATTTCAAGATTTTGTTTTGACTATTTGCGGACCAATTGATTTTAAAAGTTTTTTTCTGTTGTTTTTTCTTATAAATTTAAATACGCTTAACACTCTATGATCTGCGTATAGTAAAAAAAAAAAGCATAAGAACCAAAGAGCTTTGACTTCACTGCTTATTGAAACAATGCATTTTCAAAAAGATTAATGCTGAAGCAAGAAAATCTAACAAATAGATGTAGGAAGATATGGTACATGTATGTTACTCAGTTACTCTCCATCCAAATAACAATTTATAAAAGTAAACCATTATAGGCCAAGGTACGGCCTTCAACACGAAGCCTTGGCTGACACCGAAACAACAATCTATAAAGGGTCCCAAAAGTTACTAGTGTTATTGCATGTGGAATGTACTGTAGTTTTCTCTTTTGGGATCATTTTTTCTGTGTAATGTGCAATCTGTGCATCTGAAGTTAATATCTTTCCACAACAGCAAAATGACCTATTGTCTAAGGAGTACACCCTCATTTAGGGATACCCTCATTAGGTTGTTGTTTTCAACCTGATCTATGTTTGACCCTCCCCCTTTTTAGTTCAAGTTTAATTTCCCCTATTTTCAATGTACAGGAATCGGAGGGCTAGCATGGATACAAAAAGTTGTAAGCCAAGTCCTCATCTTTTTGTTTCATATCGTCAGAAATAAATACACGCAACGATTGAAGGCAATCACGTATGCGTCTTTTCACATTTCGGATCCTGTTAAGCACAAATCACTGAACATGGAATAATTGTGCTTCAAAACGTACTGTACGAATCAAATTATAATATATATAAGCAAACAACTAATAAACATTATACTTACTTTGCACTGCTCAGAACAACTGATATCTTAAGATATATGTTTCACACGTGGGAGAAGTATTGTTGTTGTAATCTGTATAATGGCGCGAAGGGTTGCCAACGCATGCGCAACTTGATCAAATTTTCGGTGCGCTAAATGGAAATATTTGACCGCGAATATTTAAAAAGTTATATTTCAATAAATTGTGTTTAATCGTATCAAATACGGATGTAGTAATTCAATAAGGCAACAACCATTTGATTTTCTGGGTGGTGGGGGCTATGGATTTTTTTACGGGAAAAGTTTGTTTCCAGGTTTTCGAGAAAAAAATGTTTGTTTCGCCCTCAGCTGCAACAATATGTAATGCTAAAGTTGAAAAAAAATGGTTTTCAACATGTTGACAAAAAATAGATTGTTTTTGCCAAAGGCAAAAATTTCGTTTTTCCGAGAAAAAAATCCATACCCCGAAAAATCAAATGGTCGCTTGCTTGGGAGAAGAAAATGAGGTAGGTGTTCTGTGTCCAACAATGACTATTAATATATGTATCTGCAAGTGGTTTCATAATATATATATATATAAAATTGAGAATGGAAATGGGGAATGTGTCAAAGAGACAACAACCCGACTATAGAAAAAAACCAGCAGAAGGTCACCAACAGGTCTTCAATGTAGCGAGAAATTCCCGTACCCGGAGGCGTCCTTCAGCTGTCCCCTAAACAAAGATATAATAGTTCAGTGATAATGAACGCCATACTAATTTCCAAACTGTACACAAGAGACTAAAATTAAACTAATACAAGACTAACAAAGGCCAGAGGCTCCTGACTTGGGACAGGCGCAAAAATGCGGCGGGGTTAAACATGTTTGTGATATCTCAACCCTCCCCCTATACCTCTAGCCAATGTAGAAAAGTAAACGCATAACAATACGCACATTAAAATTCAGTTCAAGAGAAGTCCGAGTCTGATGTCAAAAGATGTAACCAAAGAAAATAAACAAAATTACAATAATACGTAAATAACAACAGACTACTAGCAGTAAACTGACATACCAGCTCCAGACCTCAATTAAACTAATTGAAAGATTATGATTTCATCATATGAACATCAGGCACAACCCTTCCCGTTTGGGATTTGGTATCATACCATCATAACATATATGAGAAGAACATAACCCGTGTCCAACCAACAACTGTTTTTTTTAGAAATAAATGTGTTAAGTTCCGATGCAAAGACCCTATAAGTGAATCAATATTAAAGCCAAAATATGCAATCTTTAATGACCTGACAACAGTATCGTAACTATATCCCTTTTTAATAAGTCTAATTAAAGGTTTTGTTAGTTTATGAGGTAAATACTGACATTTTTGTGCTTTATAGAGAATATTTCCGTAAAAAATTGGATGTGAAATACCTGATCGTATAAGATCGTATCATGTTGAGTTATATTTACGAATTATTTCCTTATACCGGAGATAAAATTTAGTAAATGTTTTGACCAGTTTGTGATATCGAAAACCCTGGTGTAATAATTTTTCAGTAATACATAAATTTCTGTAACTAAAATCTAATACGTTGTTACAAACACGAGCGAATCGTACACGTTGAGATATAGAAACACCGTAAGATGGTGACAAGGGAACGTCACCATCTAAAAATGGATAATAAACGATAGGGAATGAAAAATCATCTGTTTTATCATAAATTTTAGTATGCAGCTTTCCGTTAGTGATATAGATATCAAGATCGAGGAAAGGGCAGTGGTCATTGTTAGTATTAGCTTTATTTAAAGTAAGTTCAACAGGATAAATTTCTTTAACATACATACTGAAGTCGTCATTATTGAGAGCCAAAATATCATCCAAATATCTAAAGGTATTATTAATTTTGTTTATCAGATGTTATTTAGATGGGTCGTTGCTTATTTTTGTCATAAATTGTAACTCATATCAATACAAAAACAGGTCCGCAATAAGAAGTGCACAGTTAGTCCCCATTGGAATTGGTGGTATTTAATGTGTTTCACACTACTTTTTTTTCGTTTTTTCTAGACAAGTCGACAAAGAAAAACAAAAACAGAATGAAGATGATGGTGACCAGGTAATGTTTTGTTTACATGAATATCATGGTATACACCTATTGACTGGGTGTGAGGGTAATAGCAGGTTTGTTGTCCTTGAAATACCAACTATTACTCGAGGCAAAGCTGGTTTGCGAAGGGACAACAAACTTTCTATAACCCGCACAACCAGTCATTAGGTGTTTTATTATACTGAACAACAGTCAGTAAGTGTTTTTATATACCAAATTAACTAATTTTCTAAAAGTGTATATATATCATCTGAAAGAAAAGAAAAAGAATGTCACTTAACTTGACATGCACAAGATAAACTATACGGGTTTTTTTCTTTTATAGTTCTTGTATTTCATTAATTGCAATCAAGACTAGACATACTTGTGTTACATTTTCTGTGCATATGATAAATTTAGGCTAAAGTACACCAAACGCAAATTCACTTTCAGAATACGACGACCGAAACCATATTGTGAATAAGGTACCATATTTTAGATCTTTAAAAAATGCGCGCGAAGATTACTATGTCTGTATAGTTTCTTGAAATTATTGAGGATAAACGATAGATGTTAGTGAAATGTCTAATGTTGCAAGTAATGTAAGACTTGTAATTTCCTATTTTTACTGTTGTTTCAATGATACGACAGATTTGCGTATGTCAGTTTGTTAAGAAGTTTTATTTCACGTACTGATTCCGTATTTTCGCGGTAGTTACCTTATTATACTATAAACTGAAATAAAACTCTTCTAATGATCTACTAATAAATTTAAAGTCAAAACCCATCTTTATTGATGAAGATCAATCCATGTTTACAAACAATATCAACAATACGGGAATTTCCCTTGTGTGATCCATGGTTGCCGATTGAAAACAATATGTAACAATATCTGCCATTGGTCAGTCGAAAGTATAAATACAAAAACAAACAAAAGAATCGAGGGAGTGTTGCGTTGACAATGAATGGATAGTGAAAAACTTAAAATAGAAGCTGGAATATGTCTGAGAAATACAGACAAGCGTTGAAAGTTAACTTTGTTTTAATTTAAGATTGTCGGTGCCGGTGGCGGTGCTCTATACGGGTGCCGGTGACGGTGCTAAATACGGGTGACGGTGACGGTGACAAATATAGTCATCGGTGACGGTGACGGTGCTAAATACGGTTACCGGTGACGGTGACAGTGTCGGTGACAGTGTCGGTGACAGTGCTATTGAAGGTGCACATTAAGAGTTATGTTGGCGGTTTTGACATAATTAATATGTCAATTATTGTGATATACTTAGTTATTGTCTTCTTAGTTCTATAATGAAGAAAGGTGTTTTAATCCTTTAATTGAGATTATAGAAAGATACAAAATAGTGACAACCTTGTTACTTGACTGTTGAAGTATATGTACTAGTTGTGTGTGTTTATGTAAGACCAACCTTAACCGGGAACCTGACCAGACCAGTGACGGATCCTGCAAGACCCATCCTCTCCGGCGTGGATTATTTTTAATATAAATAAAATATGAAACTTTATTTTATTCAGATATTTTATTTCATAACTGAGAACTATATATAAATACAAGTATACGTTTTCCCTTTCTGTAACGTGTTTTGGTCCGACGGTTAATAGTGGACGTCGAACCTTATACTTTATAGATCCTTTAAATCCCTTTTTCTTTGTGACCCTGTGTTCTCTGGTGTCCGACTCTAGCACCAGGGAGGCGGCGTTACAATATTACTACTAATCTTAAGAGTCAAGAAGTATTCCGTAAATGTAACTATAAACAACACAAGAAAAGTCATTAATATCTTCATCACTACAGAGAGAATCTACAAACGTGTATAAATCTTCTAGAAACAACACGACAAGGCAATTCTATTGAAATATGTGGATCGAAATCACCTAAAAACAACAAATAGAACACCTCGAATTTACCGTAAAGAGGGATAAAGTCGTCAATATATGTCCATTTAACATTTCAGTTGTTTCAATGATATATTTACTAATATCATTAATTCGTATATTTTAATAAATTTGATTCGTTTAGAGATAGTCACATGTTAAACTATATTTCCGAAGGTAGAGAGAAAACGGCGAAAAGCAAAAAGCATATTGACCTGCAAAAAGCATATTGCACGGTCATTTTTAGAATATCTAAAAACCAATATACTTTGTGACGTCATGTAACGAATTTCAGGATACTGTTTAACGTTTTAAAACACATGATATCTGTCATTGATTATTTGACGAAAAAATCTTCAAATACATAAGATGTCAAAAAAAAAGTAAATGAAAAAACAAATAATATGTTGTTATTGTCAAGGAGACAATGTAATATCTATAAAATTCCAACAAACCTAAATGACGATTTTGATACAAATATGGTCAGAAATTAATAATATAACACATATAGCCTTTGTATGAGGTCAATACAGGATATATCGACCCAAAGAAGTATATCGACCTCGGACTTCGTCCTCAGTCAATATACTTCTTTCAGGTCAATATATCCTTGTATCGACCTCATAGAAAGGCTATATTTGTATAATGTTTAATGAATTACATGGATGAATACATATTGTACGA
The DNA here is from genome assembly GCF_965363235.1 of Mytilus galloprovincialis. Classification (NCBI taxonomy): domain Eukaryota; kingdom Metazoa; phylum Mollusca; class Bivalvia; order Mytilida; family Mytilidae; genus Mytilus; species Mytilus galloprovincialis. Next base: position 12,518,569 of record NC_134842.1, read on the forward strand.
TAGAGAAACAAGGTATATTAAATAGCTGCACGATTCATTGAAATATGAATAATAGATAATTGACCTTGATAACACCCTTGATATTTAACATGTTTAAATGATATCTTTGGTGGATTGTTAACAGAACAGCTTATCGTTGTCTTTTAACTTCACTTCATGCTACGTTACACAATATGTATGAACAAGAGATGTGGTACGATTTGCAATGTAATTGGACTATTTAACCTTATGTGATAGATAAAAATCACTTAATTCAAAATTCAACAACAATAGTACTACGGTTTGGACATAATTTATAACATTTACTTATTGGAATTCCTATTTCATAAATTCATAAATTATTACAAAACTACTGTTGCCGCTCCCTTGTCTTGTGTTCACGGTAGATGTATTTAGTTATTATGTTTAGGTATTTTTAAATCATAGATATAATTCCTAACGTTTCAGTATATTGACGCATTCTTGACTCACACATGTTTTGGTTGCAGCGATTTTAAAGATAGTAAAAAAGACAAAAAGCTTCGAAAGTGCGAAAGTGCGAAATCAATAATACAAAGTGTATATTAGCAAAAGTTTGGATTCAGGGTATTTCAACACATACTGTGAATGAAAAACGAAGTATACCTCACAACAATATCATTTTGATTTACCGGTGTATAATTTTGATTTTCCTAATAGCGTAATTTGTTTTCCATAGTTGATGTTTTTCTGAAATTGTTTAGCATTTCACAGCGGTACAATATTTTTACTTTAATTATTCATCCTTTATTTTTATTAACTTTGTATTTAGTAAATTACTTTGTATCATATATCACATTCATTCGTTTAGTGTATGTTCATTTATGTTACTACGTCTTTTGATTGAGTTAAGCCATTACATTTATCTGAGATCTTTTCTATTTTACCGTAGCACGGCCTATTGTGGTTGTTGTCATACCAACTTAAACATTTACAAAACTTTCGGTTATCAACTTCTGATAAGAAGATTCAGGTATATAGTTATGCAATATTAAGAAACATAATTTTCAAACAGCTTTTTTTACAATGCACTTTGAATACAATGATCAATCTAATGTAATGATATACTTTGAAGTAATACAATATCATACGTTGCTATTATATTCGTTAAATAAATCTGATGAAAATAATTTAACATATATATTTAACATATAAACATTATGTTGAAATATAAAATAGCGTGACTGTAACGTGATCTCCTTTATTTATTTAAAAGGTCAGCAGATTCTTGTCAAACTATTTTTGTTCAACATAATTTAAATGTGTACTTCCTTACATGAATTTACCGTTGTATCAATTATCAAATTCTTACAGTCCTAGGTTATAATTTTGATCTCCTCTCTTTGGTCTTCAATAATACTCTTTAATTTCGGATGTTATCGTTACAAATACTACTTCATTCTTCAGATATTATTATCTTTCTTATGTCATCAAGTTGAAGATATCTTCTTGAAGTTATGAAGGGTGTATAATTCAATAGATCACTAAGTTTAACATTACACATATATTGTTAATAACAAATGTTGATGAAATTGATTTCATAGAACTTTTCGCCTGAATGCTAATGATTTTTTTCTCTTTTTCTAAGTAAATTCTTAGTTTTTACTTGGGCTATTTCTTTCTGTTAAAGAGATATGCGTTTTTTAAAATAAATACATTTTATGTGCCTGATTCAGTCTCATTTTAAAAGTAGCCTTCTAATCTTATGTTGTAAAAATGAAATAACATTTATTGTACCAATTATTACCGCTCCAGATACAAACTTCGGAAATAGGTGCCTCATCGATGATGCTACAGAAAATATTTCAAAACATAAAACCATCCACAAACGTTGAATTGTAGCTGAACACAAAAAAGGCAGGTAGTCAAAGATAGACAAAGAATATTTTACTACTTAACTTAAATGTCAAGGAGTATTCCGTAAATTTGACAATAGACAACAAAAGATATGCAATTAACATCTTTATCACTACAAAGAGAATCTACATACGTGTCTACATCATCTACAGACAACACGACAAGGCTATTTTATTGACAAAAGAAATATGTTCATCGAAATAATCTACAAAACGACAAATAGAACATTTCGAATTTACCATGAGAAGGGATACAGTCGTCAATTTTCTTGAACTGAATTTTAATGTGCGTATTGTTATTGTTTGACTTTTCTACATTGGCTAGAGGTATAGGGGGAGGGTTGAGATCTCATAAACATGTTTAACCCCGCCGCAATTTTGCGCCTGTCCCAAGTCAGGAGCCTCTGGCCTTTGTTAGTCTTGTATGATTTTAAATTTTAGTTTCTTGTGTATAATTCGGAGTTTAGTATGACGTCCATTATCACTGTACTATTATGCATATTTTAGGGGCCAGTTGAAGGACACCTACGGGTGCGGGAATTCTCGCTACATTGAAGACCCATTGGTTGCCTTCGGCTGTTGTTTGCTCTATGGTCGGGTGGTTGTCGCTTTGACATATTCACCATTTCCTTTCTCAATTTTATAGTCAATATATATTTCATTTTCACATGTTCAGTTGTTATGCAACCACATAGCAGGATCGTTTTACTAATGTTATATGAATTATATGGATGAATAAATATAATACGATAGAGGAACAATGTATATTTTATACCTGAACGATTCATTATAATATGAATAATAGACAATTGAACTTGATAACACCCTTGATATTTAAATGTTATCTTTAGTGAATTGTTAACAGAGCAGCTGATCGTTGTCTTTAAACTGCAATTCATATAACGTTACACAATATGTATGAACAAGAGATGTGGTACGATTTGCAGTGATTTTGGACTATTTGACCTTATGTGATAGGTATAAATCACTGAAGTCAAAATTTAACAACAATAGTACTACGGTTATGACATTATTTATAACGTATTATTTTTTCATAAATTCATAAATTATTACGAAACTACTGTTGCCGCTCCCTTGCCTTATGGTGAAGATTGATGTATTTGGTTATTATGTCTAGGTATTTTTGAATTATATAAATAACTCCTAACGTTTCAGTATATTAACACATGTTTTGTTTGCAGCGATTTTAAAGTGCGAAATCAATAACTCAATGTTTTTATTGGAAAAAGTTTGGATTCAATGTATTTAAACACAAACTGTGAAAAAAGAAATATGCCTCACAACAAAATAATTTTCATTTACCTGTGTTTAATTTTGATTTTTCAAAAAGCGTAATTCGTTTTCCATAGTTGATGTTTTTCTGAAACTGTTGAGCATTTCACAGCGGTACAATATTTTTACATTAATCATTCATCATTTATTTTTATTAACCTTGTATTTACATTGTACCAAAAATCACGTTCATTTGTTCAGTGTATGTTCAATTGTGTTACTATGTCTTTTGGTTGAGTTAAGCTATTCTAATTGATAGTTTATAGTATGGCTTTCTATGGTGTGATGTTACACTATTGGTTACAGATAAGGGTAAAGGTTTGGTACGTTTTAAACGTGTTAACTCGCTGCAACTATTTGCACCTGTCGTAATTCAGGAATCGGATGTTCATTAGTTGTCGTTTGTTGATGTGGTTCATAAGTGTTTCTCGTTTCTCGTCTTTTTTATATAGAGATTAGAATTTTGGTTTCTAGTTTAAACGGTGTTATACTAGTATTTTTAGGGGCCCTTTATGGCTTGCTGCTTGCATTTGGTGTGAGCCAATGCTCCGAGTTGAAGACCGTACCTTGACCTATAATGGTTTACTTTTATTTATAAATTGTGACTTGGATTGAGAGTCGTCTCATTGGCACTGATACCACATCTTCCTATATCTATTTGATTATTGACTTTAATTTTTGAATTTTCCTCGTATTTTTGTGATTTTACTTTTAAGATAAACGAATATGATAACTTGAATGTTTGAATGTGAATACTTATAAAACTGAAACCGACTATATCTATTATACTACATGCAGGAAAGACATATTTAGATATCGGTCTACCTAATTTCTTATCATTTTATTCTTAATTTATCTAGGAGTGGGTAAAAGATTCAATTTGTCGTTTAGCCTTTATATTAAGTTTCTCGTATCTGCTTTGTTCTAACTTTACATTGCACTGTGCAGGGAGACCTTCATTGGTCTAGGTCTTCGGTGTGCTTTAGCTAACCTATATACATTTAAAGACATCTTTGATTATGATTATCACCTTTTATAGAAGTTCAATCACCATTCTTTAGTTCACTCCAATCCCTTGTATTCTAAACTTTTAAAGATTTTGCACAAATACTTTAAAATACTAATAAACATTTGCCTTGCTATAGATCTATTTTAAATGTGAATAGAATTAGGTCACTTCCATTTTTAGCTGTTTTTTGTTTTTAATTCATGCACTTTATCATATAAAAGAAAACTTTTATTTACAGTGCGATCACTTAAAAGGTAGGTCAGTAGTGGTTTTTCTTTTGACGATTTATGAATTGAATGTAAAAAACTATATCTCGAGTGAACGCGATTGATAGTTTAGATTATTTTTATCGATAACCGCTACGAATTTCAGATGACGGCGACTGTTTGTAGCTCAATAATCGATGAACAAAGATATATAAGAAAAAAATGTTAAATACTTGATTTTTCATTCGTAATTGACAATTTTGACAATAAAATACGAGTATTTAAAAAATGGACTTAAACATATTCATCAAATACGAAACTAATCTTACTTACATTTAGTATCTTCACTCTGTATAATTCTTGGAGTGTAATCGACAAATACTATAGCTTCATATCTTTAATCTCAATGATATTGCAAAGTCAAATTTTAAAAAAATAAGTTAGTTGTTTCGAGGAAAATATAAATTTAGTATTCCCAGTAAAACCAATGTAGATGTTTGTCTTACCTGGTAAACCGCGTAACAAAGGTAGGAAAAGAAGTATTTTAAAATAAAAAAAAAACCGATGTGTTATATTTAACTTTTGTATACAGTTTTGTTAAAGATATAAACTAGGTTAGTCAGATGTATGGGTAGATTTTCTTTTCTTACTATGTATTGTGCATTTAATACATTAAATGGATTGCATAAGGGTAGAAAATTGAATACTTGATAATGAATCAAATGAAGCATTTAAAATAGCATTCATACTTATAATGGTGAATATTTCATATAAAGAGTTTTAATTTTGGTTAAATTTCTTAACATTAAAAATGTTCCGAGACATTTCCGCTTCTAATATGTACGATTCTGATAATCATATCATTTTTGTCTGTTGTTTTTTTTGTCTTTTTTACTATTATAAATTTGTTTCGATTAGAATAGCAAACTGTTTATTTTCATTCTCCAAATATTGAGTCATGAATTTTTATATGTTGTAGTAATACGATGAACATAAAAAAAAACGTACAAGATTAACAAGATAACATGTAAAATCTAAAATTGTCCAATTAGAAATAGTTTTCAAAGGTACCAGGATTATAATTTAGTACGTCTGACGCGTGTTTCGTCTACATAAGACTCATCAGCGACGCTCATATAAAAATATTTATAAAACCAAACAAGTACGAAGTTTAAGAGCATTGAGGATCAATAATTCCAAAAAGTTGTGCCAAATATGGCTAATGTAATCTATGCCTGGGATAAGAATATCCTTAGTTTTTCGTAAAATTCAAACGTTTTGTAAACATGAAATTTATAAAAATGACTACATTCTTGATATTTATGTCAACACCGAAGTGTTGCCTACTGGTCTGGTGATACTCTCGGGGACAAAACGTCCACCAGCAGCATCGACCCAGTGGTGTAAATAGATATCAAAGGTACCAGCATTATAATTTAATACGCCAAACGCGCGTTTCGTCTACATAAGACTCATCAGTGACGCTCATATCAAAATATTTATAAAGCCATTGTTGCAAATTTAACATTGTGACGTCAAACAATTTTTGCATACAAATAAATATTACTAAACATTGCAAAGTGAAGTTAAAACGACAAATATACATATTGAATAAAAATATTGCATTTCAATGGCAAATTATACCATTTGAATGAGAGAAAAAAATACATTTAAATGAAAAAAATATACCATTGAAACAAAAAAAAATATTGCAATTAATTAAAAACAAAACCAATTGAATACGAAATATTGTATTTAAATGAAAAAATACACCAATTAAATAAAATCTTGCCTTAACTGAAAAATATCAAATGTTTGCAACTAATACCATGCTATAGTCTAGGACATCAATTTAGTTTCGGAGCGTATTTCTTTCGACTTAGTTTTCCTCGTGTACATGTATGTAGTGTTTTGTTAACTTGGAGGAGTGTTATTTCACACATGTAGTCAACGGCAGTATCATCAGGGCACTAGTCAATGAGTCGGTTCTGACATGATTTATAATTTACCTTTATAAGGATATAGTTTCATGTGCTCGTATTTCCACATCTAACAGTGTTGCTAGACAAAACACTAATGAAAATTTCGAGAATCATGATGATAATCCAATGTGGATGATGTCTGTGTTTTAATTTCTCATTTTATGCATATTTTGACTATTAAAATTTTTTCAGAAAGATTCAAATGTTCGAATGTAACTTTACAAGTAGAATGAAAATGACAGATATATAAGCAAACATCCACAGTTAATTTTACATTTTACATTGGGAGCCTTCAAATGTCAATACTCTGCTACTCATTCGTATCTTCTGAATCCTGGAGTATTGTCAATAATAATAAAAAAATGTCTAGACTTTCTATGATCTCGATATGAGGCCCCTTTTTTTGGAATTGATGCTTATGGTGTCAAAAATCAAATTTATTTCAGTGTATGTTTATTTTATTTTGTTTCTATGACTTTTTGATCAATAAGCAATTTTAATTGATATTTTATAGTTTGTCTTTCTATGTCATTTATGTTGTGATGTTACACTATGGTTTCAGGTTGGATGAAAGTTGATATCAATTAAAACTTGTAATCCCGCTGCATTTGTTTGCACCGTCCTATTTCAGAAACCTGTTGTTCAGTGATTGTCATTTCTTGATGTGGTTTATATGTGATGTCGTTTCTCGTTTTAAAATTGATTAGACCGTTAGTTTCTCTGTTTAAATTATATAACACATGTCATTTTGAGGACTTTAATAGCTTTCTGTTCTGTGTGAACCAATTATTAGTGTTGAAGGCCATACTTTGACATATATCTGTATACTTTTTTTTTCACAAAGTGACTTTGATGAAGAGTTGTCTCAATAATTGGTACTCATACCACGTCTTCTTATTTCTACCTCAGAATATTCGTCACCAGTCAAAATCCTAATTCTATGTCAAGCCATTCTCCTTTTTTATAACTACTTGATAATGTTGACAACCTGATCTTGACGAACATCATTAGAATCTTAACAAAAATGTTAAAAATCATTACGCGATGTTTAAATTATGCACATATATATACAAACAATTCATCGCATCATTTTTGGGGTATTCGGGACTATTGCATATTGCGTTGTTTCTATCGAATAATTATTTTCATCCTTTAATTTGCAGTGTTTTAACATTTATTTTAAAGGACAATTCTACATGCAAACATATGTATCATATTATCAAGCTTTATTATGTTTAACATTTATGTTCCAGATATTTAATTTAAAATTATCCTAGAAGATTATCCATCAAGAATCCTTTGCGGATTGGTATACGTCGATGAAACGAAAGGAAGGCTAAACAAACGTATGTGCGGTCATATATCAGAAATTAACCTCAATGCTAACGACATTCTATACGAGCATTTCAATCAGCCCAATCATTCCATCGTTTCTATGACAGTTCGCATTATCGACAAGATATACCATAGCTCTAACAATCCTAATCTTTCAACGACTCTCCGTAGACAAAAAGAGGACTACTGGATTATACAAATGGGAACTGCGACACCTTATGGTTGCAATGACAAAATTGATGGTATAGGTATTCTATTTAGTCCTTCGTGTAACTCGGTGAATGTGATGAATATTTTCAACTCGACTCCTCGACGTAGACGCAGTCATATGGTCATCGCCATTATACATCACCTTCTCTGCATGATGTATTTATTAATGACTTGCTGCCATTTATACAAAAGCCGTTAGGTATTCATCACATTCGAACGAAACTTTATTCCTTACCCCTTTCAAAACTTCATTCTCTGTTCAATTTATGTTTGAAATCCACTGTTACAAACCCTCATTCAAACCAATACAAAATTACAGCTATAATTTCGGATATTGCAAGTCACAGACTTTTCAAGTCAGTCCGCATTGGCAAAGATAAAAAAAAGAAAAGATCTTTCCTTAATCTTTCCTTTGCCAACAAAGGTATCGATGGTGTCAACTTAGGCAATATCCTTCATCATAAATTAGTTCAATCGAAAATACCTCCTTACTTCAAAGACCAGTCTGTACCAATCATTTCTTATACCTATACCAAACCTATTGCAACTCAAATTTTCAATTAAAACACGTTTTGCAGGATCTCGATATTGACGACGTCAAGTCTAAACCTCCTGATTGCACTGGTGCTAGTTCCCAATTCACATATAATCCTGCTGCCCACGTTATTACCGGTGACCTCAACATTGTTAATAACACTTCTCTACGAAATGTGTTATCGAAAGGTCCGAAATATCGTTAGCCTAAATCCATCAATTGGAAATACAACTTTAAAATTTTGATGGATTCAGTTGAGGATTATGCCAGGCAATGGGCTAAGCGCGAGAAGGAAGACGTAGACACTCTTTCCGAATGGATTAAGGCAGTGAGGTCGTTGATACAAATCAAAATTAAGAATCTGAATGGGTCTATCAATGCACATGCTACGTCAATCTTTAAAGACCCAAATGTTGCAAAACAACTATCCTACCTCCATGACAAATATGTTGTTGTCCCCGCAGATAAAGCCCCAAACAACATCATTTTTGTGTGTTAAACTCATTACATTAACTGCTTGATAAACGAATTAGGTATTGACAATTCAATTGGAAACTTAACATATCCCCTTACGACACTTACCAAAGAGGAAATCCTGGATAATCATTGTCATTAATTTTGGTCTCTTGTGGCGAGTTGTCTCATTGTCAATCATACTTTATCTTCCTGTTTGTATATAAATACTAACAACTGGGGACACACATATATTTGTGTAATTACCTCAAATATCTGAAATGTGGCAATTTAAAAAAAATAGTAAAGTCGATTGCATTGAGTGTGTAGGTAAAGGTAATATGTATATATGTTATATAATACCTTACATTATAATAACTCAACAGTTGAGCAAGCAAGCAAGCTAACCAAACAGATAACCTTATCTACACACACACGCAATGCAATCGGCTGTGATATTTAATTGATGATCGTTAAAATCTATTTCAAATTAGAAACTACGTTTATCTCCTTTTCTACCAAATACGAAACAGCCCATTCTCCTGTATTGATATCCATTTACCTTGAATAGTATGTTAGAAGTTCTAGAAATACTAGAATGTTTTATCAATACCAGACACAATCCATATCACTTTTACAGAACTCTGTTTCCAGTAACATTATAATAAAGATGGTATAGATAAATTCAACTGACAAATGATATCATCAAAGTATTTCTGTTCTTGATCAAAATATAAAGTTTTCCCCTAATGAAATGACCATATTAATACAAAATGAGAACTTGAAAAAATTATATATTCAAAAAATTTATGGGTTTCGTGTTGCTCGGTCTTTAGTTTTCTATGTTGTGTATTATATACCGTTGTTTGTCTTCTGAAAGTTTGTTGTTTTTGCAATTCTTATTTTCGACTACTGAGTGCGATTATACCGTCTGTATCTTTTGCCTCTATTTTTAACTTTTGGCATGAAGAGTTAACATACCAATACTCGCTGAAAAAAAAGTAAGAAGGGCTAACGATAAAGATTAATTGTTGGTCTCCAAAATATTGTCAATTTTAATTTCAATCAAATCAATGTATCTAAGACTGATATATTAATCAGTACAAATTCAATTCTATAAAGTCTAGTTATTTCGATCCTTGGCACCTGCAATATTTAGTTTCTTTGTAGACATATTTGTTTTATAATTTCAATCATAATGCCTTAGATAGAGCAGTGCAATCATTCATAACTATATAAACAGATTCATTATTGAATAGTAAACATAATAGGACACAAAAAACGTCAAATTTAATACAATATAATTATTTTTTTCTGGTTTATGAATATAGCTTTCTGGGGAAAGGGAGACAACTACAGCAATGACATAGCTTTTGTTATTAACTGTTAAAATTAAGTAAGTTGCACACATTGATAAATCTGTAATATTTCCTCTCTTTTTATCAGAGGTCAAATGAATAACATGTGCTTAATTCTGCATCTTTTTATGAACTGCTAGTTTTATGTTTATACTGACAATAATAAACTTGATCTATACTATAGTGAGTAAGATATACGAGTATACAGTATAAACTATTAGACATTTATGATGTTTACCCCTTCGTTTTATGTCTACATATCTCAGTTGATACGTCATGCTGGTACATGTTCACATCGTACGGACTTTTTATACATGAGTGTGCTCCTCACGCAGAAACTGCTCTAACAAAGTTAGTTGACTCTCTCACTGGCATCTTTCGTCCCTCTTTTATGCGGAAGAAAGATTATAAATGACACTCCGTAAATTTTATGGACACAATACGGATTGGTTAATTCATACGATGCGTCTGTGTCTAAACTAATCAAGGACAGGTTTTCCACGTTTTAGAGTATGGTTAACGTCGTCTTGCCTTTTAATACCGAACGTAACCTATTCCCGAATATGACTGTTTTGTAGTATGTTAATTCACATTGTCTCAGTTTTTGTTTATCCAGCGTTCATGTATTAAATTACAAAGTTTTATTTGTTGTTCTGATCGGATATTGTATTGTGTCTTAGCGTTTGTAGTTGTGTTTCTATTTTTTATTTTCTGTTCGTATGTAAAATTAAAGATTATTAATCACCCAGTGCATTTGTATGATTTTAGTTTGAAGCAAATATGTTCACATGATTTATTTGGTTCACACAGTTTGATTTTGTAGAAAGGCCGACATAGTTAATTGCACTATTACTAACAAAATACTATATCAACATTTTTGTAATTGGTAAAAAATACTTCAAATAACATAATTAGAAATATAACCTTGATTTATAATAATTGTTTTGAAATTAACCTGTAACGTTATGTTTTGTGACGTTGTTCCATTGACACACACACTTTGTAATTCTATTAAGCTGTTTTTGTGAACTGTTCTTACTTATTTAAGTTGTTTGTAGTTATTCTGTGAGTAACATGTTGAGATGTACTTTTATTCTATTTATTTATGTATGTCTTTGTTTTTCATGTTTCTGCATTTATTTGTACTCGGTTCCCATCATGGAATGTTATCATTTAAGCGGTATATTTAACATTGCCACCAAGGAAGAGGATTTGGCTAGCCACAAAACCAGGTTCAGCTCACCATTTTTCTTAAAATGTCCTGTACCAAGTCAGCAATATGGGAGTTGTTATCTAATAGTCCGTTTCTATGAATGTTGCATTGTTGTTCGTTTTTTGTTGCAATTCTGTGTTCTCTTATTTCGTTGTTTTGCTCTTATAGTTGATGTGTTTCTCTCAGTTTTTGTTAGGAGACTTTCAATCGACTTATGACTTTTGAATAGCGGTATACATTTTGTACTACTGCTTCCTTATTTTGTGAAAATTTTTGAACTATTTTTGAATAAAGTATTTCAAAACTGGTAAAACTGTAACTCAGAGGATAAGAGTTCAATTTCATACAATCGACAGGTTGAGTAAACTATTGTGAGACTTTAAATTTAAAAATATGATAAATATATCTTGCCTTACAAATAAATATTGAATCATCTGATTAGTGACAGTGTTTATAAAAACTCAGCTATACAAGTAACTTGTTGAATTGAAAACATATCACAGAGAATTAATCATTCGAGAATACCTTTGCTAATATAAGAAGGTAGACAAACTTTAACGATTGACATTTTAAATGACAACAAAAGGATGTACATATTTTTTTTTTAATTCTTTATTGAATGTGAATAATCAATTTCAAGGCAGGGTAATAAGTGAATACTTAGCAACATATGTAGACTACATGGTAATTTAGAGTTACTTCACTAATAACATAACGTACATCTAACTAAATAGATGCCATCTTATTAATTACAATAGACAATATATAAATCTATCAAGTATTTAAGATAAACCAAACATACTTTAACGTCATAAACGGTCAATAAAGAGTTATTGTCAAGAAATTATTAGCTACAATCTTCATTATTATGTAAAACAAAGTATATTTCTCGTTTCTCGTTTTTTTATATAGATTAGACCGTTGGTTTTCCCGTTTGAAAGGTTTTACACTAGTAATTTTGGGGCCCTTTATAGCTTGTTGTTCGGTGTGAGCCAAGGATCCGTGTTGAAGGCCGTACATTGACCTTTAATGGTTTACTTTTTTTAAATTGTTATTTAGATGGAGAGTTGTCTCATTGGCACTCACACCACATCTTCCTATATCTATATAACACGGATAAGAATCTGTTCAATGTGAAGGGTCACACAAGGCTTTTGCTTTTATTATAATTAATATGTGTGTCCTAGCTGGATGGTGTCTAGTTCCTACACAATGTATGTGCCCGTATAACTTGTGCCTTAGGAAGGAGTATCTCTATGAAATATATATATGAGTAACGCTTTAAAGTTAAAAAAAAAAGGTTGAATGGTCAAAATGATCCAGCCTTTTAACTGATTATTCAAGTATTAAAACATATTATTAGAATTTATTATTGTGCTCGTCTACAAAATGAATGCCAACTACGTTTTGCACCAGAACCTTAAACTAAACATGCTAATGGTCAGAAAAAGCTTTGGAATATGCGTAAAGAATACCAGAAATCATCGCCTGCCCACATAAACGATGATTCAATTGAAGGTACAATTTAAGTTCTCATTGTATCAACTATGAACGTACCTTGAAATGCAACAATATTTATGTCCGAGGAACGACTGGTATAAGGACAATTATTGTTCGCAGATAAGGTCATAGTTTAAATGCAAACAAGCATAAGACAAATTCCCTTTGCTACCCTTTTTCCAATCTCGAGATTTTTACTCCAATGAAGCAGGATTTAGTTCAACGGAATTAATAATTAACCAGTAATACATGAATTGTGTTCATTGAAATGACAAACATAACTACAAACAAGAATACACATAACAAAATATGATATATTAACACCGTAGATTCAGCCAGTGATACATCTTTACCAAAAATGACAAAAATTACAGTTTGGAAAGAATATTATCCCGTTTGTCTATATTGACAACATTTTGGTCCAAGTAACTTGTAATTAAGGTATCATCTCCCAGGGTATCAGAAGACCAGAAGTTAGTACTTCAATATTGACAAACAATATCATTGTTATATTTATAAAGAAACTGTTTGGCAAACATGCTCTTCATCTTCGTACCTTATGTGGAATTATATCATTTTAATGTAATGTCACTGAAAGTCCATTGTAGAATAAACGCGTGTTTGGCGTATATAATTATTAGCTTGATATCTTTGATGAGTTATCTTCGATTAAAAGTTTTACCACTACATCTTAATTAGATATATGTAACGAATAAACAGCTAGCAACTTAAGCAACAACATTCCTACAAATACAAACTAAGCATATATCCTTAACAGGCCATATTCTCAACAATCAACAAATTATAAAACAAAAGTAAAAAATACTACAGTTTTCGACATGCAGAATTTGTAGCCACTCTGAACACGTAATTCGACTTGTCAAACCTAAATTCTGTCATAAAACAAATTTTACTATCACCCTACGATAAGAAACATTTGCTCAAAACCACAATGTTGTCAATGTTATGAAAATACAAATAAAAGTCCACCTCATTATTTGACTTCCTTTTACTGACTCAAGTCGATAGAGATATTGTCATATCATTATGCCACCTGTAAAAACAATTAGCTGCAAAACATACACACTATGTTACTGCAAAATGAATTTTAAACAATGAAATATAAACTAAACTATTACAAAAGAAAATAGTTCATATCTAAATACCTCCTTTGTATTATAAATGATATACAAATTGCAAATGTTATTGAATCGTTTTTTTAAGAATACCAAGCATTCTATGAATGGGGTATGTCTTTTTGGGGATTCATTACATCAGTCGGTTACCAATTTTCCTTTATTTTGCGTGTAGGGAAAATCAATAATTCATAAGAAAATGTTAACAACAGCTCGTAAACGATTCCATTGAAGTCAATATTGTAACAATAAAATTATCAACCCTCGGAACAACAATTGTGTCTGCAACCACGAAAAATGATATCAATGAAGCTGGTTAAATTTCTAGCATACTTCTTAAACGGTCGACCTTTTGTCATGTTCTTTAGTCTGGTTTCCATTTTGTATCAACTGTTTTGTCTGCAATAAATAAAATGTTAATTAAAAATATGAAAATATAGTTTAATGCGCAAGCTTTTATCCTGAGACTTGTATTTTTATTGGAAGATCATCCAAATTCAACAAATTTGTTGTCAAACTCCAGCATACTGATCATTGGTTCCATGATGTAGCATGTTTTATTTTTTGGGTAATTCTTAATAAAAATATGCCGATTTATATCATAAAACAATAAATTTATTTCGTATGGTTCTAATTGAATAAAAGCATGCATTAGTGATTATTTTCTTACACACACATATATATATATATAGTCTTTCAGACTCATATAATTTTTCCTGTTTGTGTAGTATTGTCAATTTTGATGATCCAATACCTATTAAGTTTACTGGTTGGTAAATTCTTATAGACTCTATATATATATATATATAGATATGTTGTAAGAGTTATAAAGACACAATTTGTGTTAGATTCTGATCATGTTCATAAATGATAGAATTATATCTCAATCATATTGTGCATAATGTTTTTTTAAAATGCATTTCGTTTGATAGATTTGTCATTATTTGATTCGCAATACAACACAAATAATCATAAACGTCTCCTAATTCTCTCCACCCACACAAAACTATCAAAAGACAATCTATCATTTCTGCCCCCAAATCATTTTTAGCAATTTATTTCAGCGTTTATTTTTATTGAAACGAAATAGGCGAAACCATGATATTCGTGTAAACAAAACCTTACCTGGTCACCATCTTCCTCATTCTGTTTTTGTTTTTTCTTTGTCGACTTGTCTGGGAAAAACGAAAAAATATTGTGTGAAACATATTAGATACAACCACTAAATACACGCTATATAACCTTTAGTTTAATTTCTGATGTTATACATATCTGAAATAGTCCGATTATTTATCAATTAAATTATCACGAATTTTGTTACGATTTTTTCTTTTCACAAATATTTCAATAATATCAATATTGATTAAACACGTTTTATTTTTATACTTTGTCTTCAATTTCATCAATAAAATTCATTTTAGAATAAGCACACAACGTCAAAGAGTATCCATCTGTAGTGCTGGTTTTTTTTTCAAAGTACGAAAAAGAGAAAGTTTGGCTAAGTATCCGTCTAAGTTTGCTAATATTAGAAGGTACACAAACTTTAACGATTGAAATCCTAAATGAAAACAAAGGGATTTTGATATTTTTTTTTTAAATTCTTTATTAAATGTGAACATTATAACATTGTGGTTCTTATGCGTGTTACTTTGTTTTACATAATAATGAAAAATGTAGCAAATAATTACTTGACAATAAACCCTTTATAACGTTAAAGTATTTTTGGTTTATCTTAAACACTTGATAGATTTATATATTGTTTATTGTAATTAATAAGATGGCATCTATTCAGTTAGATGTACGTTATGTTATAAGTGTAGTAACTCTAAATTACCATGTAGTCTACATATGTTGCTAAGTATTCAGTTATTGCCCTGCCTTGAAATTGATTATTTAAAAAGTGAGAATTCGAATATAGTGTTCCAAGTCTTTTATGTATTTCTTTTACTAAAAACAACAAACAACAGAACTGTGTCAATTGGACATGCTTTGATACTATAACTGCCCTTAAATTTTACTTGATAACATTTTTGTTTGCTTTTGAGATTCCGTATATCGTCAAGTTTTTGGAATTCAAAAGGGGACTCAAGGTGCATCAGTTATGTGGACCTGTTTCTGTATTGTTATGAGTTACAGTTTATGACTAAAATCAAAAAAGACCCAGTATGTACACTAAAGAGATTTATCCTCTTTAAACTTTAAATAAAGCTAAACTATTCTTTCCTGGATCTGGATATCTATATCATTAACGGAAAGCTGAATACCAAAATTTATGATTAAAGATATGTTTTTTCATTTCCGATTGTTAATTATCCATTTGTAGATGATGACGTTCTCTTGTCACCATCTTATGGTGTTTATATATCTCTTCCACAAATGAATTTAACCGTCTGTGCGATTTTATAGCTGTCATTCGGTATATGGAGAAAGAATACCTAAGGGTGGTAAAGCATTGCGATCTGATCGTGAAAGCAATTTATTGTAATTCTACTTCAAATTTGCAAAAAAATATACTATGTTTTCGAAACGCGTAGAAAATCGGAAAAAATAAATGTCTGTAATAATGATTTTCTCAATAATACTGTGCAATAAGATAAAGAAGCTATATAGTACTTCAAGAGAAAAATTATGGGATTCATTTTGAACCTACAATATATGATATATTTTAATTTGAATAGTGTGTCAGATAGTACAATAAAGTTTTTGTTCTTCCTTTAAACCGTTCTTTTTGAAAACATCGAAGTCTGTTGATTTTTCAGCTAGTGGTTGTGGTATTATAAGATAATTCTATCCAATGGCAGTAAACATTTGTTTTTTCATTTAATTCTCTGTGACTATTTGTATTTGGTTACGACTCATTTATAGTCGCAACAATAGTTTTGATATCTACCGTCCTACAAAAGAACTATTTTGAAAGACCTCATACAAGTTATGTCTTTATATTCACCTTTTACACAGTCAGTCGATTATCTTAAGGAAAGTTTAAAATGATAAATACTTTTATTATACTAATTTCATAATAACTATCCATGTTTATCTAAAGTATCAAAACAATCTTACCATTACGTCTGTTTACTATCAGTGCTACTGCAACAGTTGACAAAGCACCAAACAGAGAAGCTAGTATAACATTCACATCTAAAGGGGAAAAATCAAATATATTGGCAATAAGAAAGACAATTTAGTGATCAAATAGATTATAAAGAAATTATTTTTCTGGATTAACGTTTAAGTAATAGTAAAAGTTCAATGATAAGTTAATGACCTCCGAACAAAAAGGGGTGTTCTGATCCCCGAGCCCGAAGGGCGAGTGGATTTTAACAGCTCTTTTTGTGAGGAGGTCTTTTAATGTCAATATTTTTACTTAATCATTGAACTTTTACCGACTTAAAAACCGTCAAAAATATAAGAAAAGTACATAAAAAGCACTTGCAGAAACCTAATTCCCCTGAACTGGACGAGTCTAAATATGTTCAACTTAAATGATAGTTCAACAGTACTCAGGCTGATATATACAATTAACAGTTACCAAATTAAAATGAAAACGGACCGATTTAATGGCATTACATCATAAAATTATTTTTTTATAATAAAAACAATTAGCATCTAAATAACACCAAATGATAGTTTTACAAAATTAGGGGGTAAATCTATATTTTTTTTTAGCAAACTTTTCAAAATAACGATCTCTTATTTAATAAATCAGGTAATCAAAACTCCATACAGACCTCATTTATAGCTGACCAATGAATATTATGCCGAACAACTTCATGCTATAATATACTTGATGTTTTTGATCAGTCAGTAATCATGAAATAGATTCTTAAAGATCAGACCTTAGAAAACAGTAAGTAAACTCTTCCAACAATTAGCTTTTTAAACAGCTTGTTTCAGAACTTCTAATCGGACAGACCTAGATGCATAAGGTCCTTCACAATATTCATCCGGTAAATAAAATTGAGAATGGAAATGGGGAATGTGTCAAAGAGACAACAACCCGACCATAGAAAAAAACAACAACAGAAGGTCACCAATAGGTCTTCAATGTAGCGAGAAATTCCCGCACCCGGAAATGTTCCTTTTGTTCCAGATTTGGTAATTTTTCTACATTACGTTACATGCGAATGCAAAATAATTAGTTTTGTCTATTCAGTCCAATCAATTAATAGATTTTGCTATAATTGTATTTTTTTAAAAGTAAAAACTATGCATGCAAACTTCAATGAATAAACCCGTATTAAACTAGGTTTCACTGGGCCGATCAAAACGTCTGAGGTGAGATATATTCGCAAGTTTAATGCATAATATGAAAACAACTCTTTACTTTAGTCGTGCGTTACTCCCTTTTCATGTCTAAATGAAGCAAAAACACTTGAAAAAACTTTTATCTTTCTTAGTTTTAACCTTGCCTGACAAACACAATCATATGTTATAAATCGTATTAAAACAGTAGATAAGAGCCATAGTAAAAAAATATTTAAAACTTTAAACGGTCGACCTTTTGCCATGT
This sequence comes from Mytilus galloprovincialis, assembly GCF_965363235.1. NCBI lineage: Eukaryota > Metazoa > Mollusca > Bivalvia > Mytilida > Mytilidae > Mytilus > Mytilus galloprovincialis. The sequence goes on from NC_134842.1 coordinate 12,537,183, forward strand.
CCTTTAGTCTGGTTTCCATTTTGTATCAACTGTTTTGTCTGCAATAAATAAAATGTTAATTAAAAATATGAAAATATAGCTTAATGCGCAAGCTTTGATCCTGAGACTTGTATTTTTACTGGAAGATCATCATCAGTATATCTAAATAATCTATCGTCTTTGGTCTTCTAGAATTTTCAGAAGTGTCTGACGAAACTCCCACCTGTATGAAAATAGCAAAAGGTCGGTCGGAAGAGGTACTCGGATGTCTCCCATAGGAAGGCCGACAATTAAATCCAAATTCAACAAATTTGTTGTCAAACGCCAGAATACTGATCATTGGTTCCATGATGTAGCATGTTTTATTTTTTGGGTAATTCTTAATAAAAATATGCCGATTTATATCATAAAACAATAAATTTATTTCGTATGGTTCTATTTGAATAAAAGCATGCATTGTTGATTATTTTCTTACACACACATATATATATATATGTATATATATATATATACAACTCGTCTAAACATCAACCCAACAATGTTAGATCTGTAAATTTGCTTTCGCAAATTTTTGGTTCTTCCCTCGCCGGGATTCGAACCCATGCTACTGTGATATCGTGACACCAAATCGCCTGCACTGCAGCCGTCCCGCTAGACCACACGACCACCTGGGCTCTCAAAAACAGAGCTTTCGGTGGCCATATGTTACCTTTCCACGTCAGTGTTAATCTAGCGGCGTACTACAGTACATGATATATAAGGCATGAAGATGTTATTGTTACAGATCAGCTAAATTATCTATAGTAAAGGATCCTACAAATTAATGTAAGATACAGTCACAGAAAATAATTATATTCATAAGTACGTCTGAGTCAGTGACAACCCTACAACAGATGTATCCATCGGATCGCCATCAATGATGGTGATACATGGCTGTGTACATAATGTATATACAACTCGTCTAAACATCAACCCAACAATGTTATATATATTAATATCAATATTGATTAAACACATTTTATGTTGTAAGAGTTATAAAGACACAATTTGTGTTAGATTCTGATCATGTTCATAAATGATAGAATTATATCTCAATCATATTGTGCATATTGTTTTTTTAAAATGCATTTCGTTTGATAGATTTGTCATTATTTCATTCGCAATACAACACAAATAATCATAAACGTCTCCTAATTCTCTCCACCCACACAAAACTATCAAAAGACAATCTATCATTTCTGCCCCCAAATCATTTTTAGCAATTTATTTCAGCGTTTATTTTTATTGAAACGAAATAGGCGAAACCATGATATTCGTGTAAACAAAACCTTACCTGGTCACCATCCTCCTCAATCTGTTCTTGTTTTTTCTTGTCTGGAAAAAACGAAAAAAATAGTGTGAAACATATTAGATACAACCACTATATACACGCTATATAACCTATAGTTTAATTTCTGATGTTATACATATCTGAAATAGTCCGATTATTTATCAATAAAATTATCACGAATTTTGTTAAGATTTTTTCTTTTCACAAATATTTCAATAATATCAATATTGATTAAACACGTTTTATTTTAATACTTTGTCTTCAATTTCATCAATAAAATTCATTATAGAATAAGCACACAACGTCAAAGAGTATCCATCTGCAGTGCTGTTTTTTTTTTCAAAGTACGAAAAAGAGAAAGTTTGGCTAAGTATCCGTCTAAGTTTGCTAATATTAGAAGGTACACAAACTTTAACGATTGAAATCCTAAATGACAACAAAGGGATTTTGATATTTGTTTTTTAATTCTTTATTAAATGTGAACATTATAACATTGTAGTTCTTATGCGTGTTACTTTGTTTTACATAATAATGAAAAATGTAGCAAATAATTACTTGACAATAAACCCTTTATAACGTTAAAGTATTTTTGGTTTATCTTAAACACTTGATAGATTTATATATTGTTTATTGTAATTAATAAGATGGCATCTATTCAGTTAGATGTACGTTATGTTATAAGTGAAGTTACTCTAAATTACCATGTAGTCTATATATGTAGCTACATTTGTTGTAAGTATTCAGTTATTACCCTGCCTTGATATTGATTATTTAAAAAGTGAGAATTCGAATATAGTGTTCCAAGTCTTTTATGTATTTCTTTTAGTAAAAACAACAAACAACAGAACTGTGTCAATTGGACATGCTTTGATACTATAACTGCCCTTGAATTTTACTTGATAACATTTTTGTTTGCTTTTGAGATTCCGTATATCGTCAAGTTTTTGGAATTCAAAAGGGGACTCAATGTGCATCAGTTATGCGGACCTGTTTCTGTATTGTTATGAGTTACAGTTTATGACTAAAATCAAAAACGACCCAGTATGTACACTAAAGAGATTTATCCTCTTTAAACTTTAAATAAAGCTAAACTATCCTTTCCTGGATCTGGATATCTATATCATTAACGGAAAGCTTAATACCAAAATTTATGATTAAAGATATGTTTTTTCATTTCCTATTGTTAATTATTCATTTGTAGATGATGACGTTCTCTTGTCACCATCTTATGGTGTTTATATATCTCTTCCACAAATGAATTTAACCGTCTGTGCTATTTTATAGCTGTCATTCGGTATAGGGAGAAAGAATACCTAACGGTGGTAAAGCATTGCGATCTGATCGTGAAAGCAATTTATTGTAATTCTACTTCAAAATTTGCAAAAAATATACTATGTTTTCGAAACGCGTAGAAAATCGGAAAAAATAAATGTCTGTAATAATGATTTTCTCAACAATACTGTGCAATAAGATAAAGAAGCTATATAGTACTTCAAGAGAAAAGTTATGGGATTCATTTTGAACCTACAATATATGATATATTTTAATTTGAATAGTGTGTCAGATAGTACAATAAAGTTTTTGTTCTTCCTTTAAACCGTTCTTTTAGTTTTTGAAAACATCGAAGTCTGTTGATTTTTCAGCTAGTGGTTGTGGTATTATAAGATAATTCTATCCAATGGCAGTAAACATTTGTTTTTTCATTTAATTCTCTGTGACTATTTGTATTTGGTTACGACTCATTTATAGTCGCAACAATAGTTTTGATATCTACCGTCCTACAAAAGAACTATTTTGAAAGACCCCATACAAGTTATGTCTTTATATTCACCTTTTACACAGTCAGTCGATTATCTAAAGGAAAGTTTAAAATGATGAAGACTTTTATTATACTAATTTCATAATAACTATCCATGTTTATCTAAAGTATCAAAACAATCTTACCATTACGTCTGTTACTATCAGTGCTACTGCAACAGTTGACAAAGCACCAAACAGAGAAGCTAGTATAACATTCACACCTAAAGGGGAAAAATCAAATATATTGGCAATAAGAAAGACAATTTAGTGATCAAATGGATTATAAAGTAATTATTTTTCTGGATTAACGTTTAAGTAATAGTAAAAGTTCAATGATAAGTTAATGACCTCTGAACAAAAAGGGGTGTTCTGATCCCCGAGCCCGAAGGTCGAGTGGATTTTAACAGCTCTTTTTGTGAGGAGGTCTTTTAATGTCAATATTTGTACTTAATCATTGAACTTTTACCGACTTAAAAACCGTCAAAAATATAAGAAAAGCACATAAAAAGCACTTGCAGAAACCTAATTCCCCTGAACTGGACGAGTCTAAATATGTTCAACTTAAATGATAGTTCAACAGTACTCAGGCTGATATATACAATTAACAGTTACCAAATTAAAATGAAAACGGACCGATTTAATGGCATTACATCATAAAATTATTTTTTTATAATAAAAAAAATTAGCATCTAAATAACACCAAATGATAGTTTTACAAAATTAGGGGGTAAATCTATATTTTTTTTAGCAAACTTTTCAAAATAACGATCTCTTATTTAATAAATCAGGTAATCAAAACTCCATACAGACCTCATTTATAGCTGACCAATGAATATTATGCCGAACAACTTCATGCTATAATATACTTGATGTTTTTGATCAGTCAGTAATCATGAAATAGATTCTTAAAGATCAGACCTTAGAAAACAGTAAGTAAACTCTTCCAACAATTAGCTTTTTAAACAGCTTGTTTCAGGACTTCTAATCGGACAGACCTAGATGCATAAGGTCCTTCACAATATTCATCCGGTAAATAAAATTGAGAATGGAAATGGGGAATGTGTCAAAGAGACAACAACCCGACCATAGAAAAAAACAACAACAGCAGGTCACCAATAGGTCTTCAATGTAGCGAGAAATTCCCGCACCCGGAAATGTTCCTTTTGTTCCAGATTTGGTAATTTTTCTACATTACGTTACATGCGAATGCAAAATAATTAGTTTTGTCTATTCAGTCTAATCAATTAATAGATTTTGCTTTAATTGTGTTTTTTTAAAAGTAAAAACTATGCATGCAAACTTCAATGAATAAACCCGTATTAAACTAGGTTTCACTGGGCCGATCAAAACGTCTGAGGTGAGATATAGTCGCAAGTTTAATGCATTATATGAAAACAACTCTTTACTTTAGTCGTGCGTTACTCCCTTTTCATGTCTAAATGAAGCAAAAAGACTTCAAAAAACTTTTATCTTTCTTAGTTTTAACATTGCCTGACAAACACAATCATATGTTATAAATCGTATTAAAACAGTAGATAAGAGCCATAGTAAAAAAATATTTAAAACTTTAAACGGTCCACCTTTTGTCATGTTCTTTAGTCTGGTTTCCATTTTGTATCAACTGTTTTGTCTGCAATAAATAAAATGTTAATTAAAAATATGAAAATATAGCTTAATGCGCAAGCTTTTATCCTGAGACTTGTATTTTTATTGGAAGATCATCATCAGTTTATCTAAATAATCTATCGTCTTTGGTCTTCTAGAATTTTCAGAAGTGTCTGACGAAACTCCGACCTGTATGAAAATAGCAAAAGGTCGGTCGGAAGAGGTACTCGGATGTTTCCCATAGGAAGGCCTACAATTAAATCCAAATTCAACAAATTTGTTGTCAAACTCCAGAATACTGATCATTGGTTCCATGATGTAGCATGTTTTATTTTTTTGGTAATTCTTAATAAAAATATGCCGATTTATATCATAAAACAATAAATTTATTTCGTATGGTTCTTTTTGAATAAAAGCATGCATTGTTGATTATTTTCTTACATACATATATATCGCAATACAACACAAATAATCATAAACGTCTCCTAATTCTCTCCACCCACACAAAACTATCAAAAGACAATCTATCATTTCTGCCCCAAAATCATTTTAAGCAATTTATTTCAGCATTTATTTTTATTGAAACGAAATAGGCGAAACCATGATATTCGTGTAAACAAAACCTTACCTGGTCACCATTCTCCTCATCCTGTTTTGGTTTTTCCTGTGTCGACTTGTCTGGAAAAAAACGAAAAAAATAGTGTGAAACATATTAGATACAACCACTATATACACGCTATATAACCTTTAGTTTAATTTCTGATGTTATACATATCTGAAATAGTCCGATTATTTATCAATAAAATTATCACGAATTTTGTTAAGATTTTTTCTTTTCACAAATATTTCAATAATATCAATATTGATTAAACACGTTTTATTTTAATACTTTGTCTTCAATTTCATCAATAAAATTCATTATAGAATAAGCACACAACGTCAAAGAGTATCCATCTGCAGTGCTGTTTTTTTTTTCAAAGTACGAAAAAGAGAAAGTTTGGCTAAGTATCCGTCTAAGTTTGCTAATATTAGAAGGTACACAAACTTTAACGATTGAAATCCTAAATGACAACAAAGGGATTTTGATATTTTTTTTTTAATTCTTTATTAAATGTGAACATTATAACATTGTTACTTGACAATAAACCCTTTATAACGTTAAAGTATTTTTGGTTTATCTTAAACACTTGATAGATTTATATATTGTTTATTGTAATTAATAAGATGGCATCTATTCAGTTAGATGTACGTTATGTTATAAGTGAAGTTACTCTAAATTACCATGTAGTCTATATATGTAGCTACATTTGTTGTAAGTATTCAGTTATTACCCTGCCTTGATATTGATTATTTAAAAAGTGAGAATTCGAATATAGTGTTCCAAGTCTTTTATGTATTTCTTTTAGTAAAAACAACAAACAACAGAACTGTGTCAATTGGACATGCTTTGATACTATAACTGCCCTTGAATTTTACTTGATAACATTTTTGTTTGCTTTTGAGATTCCGTATATCGTCAAGTTTTTGGAATTCAAAAGGGGACTAAATGTGCATCAGTTATGCGGACCTGTTTCTGTATTGTTATGAGTTACAGTTTATGACTAAAATCAAAAAAGACCCAGTATGTACACTAAAGAGATTTATCCTCTTTAAACTTTAAATAAAGCTAAACTATCCTTTCCCGGATCTGGATATCTATATCATTAACGGAAAGCTTAATACCAAAATTTATGATTAAAGATATGTTTTTTCATTTCCTATTGTTAATTATCCATTTGTAGATGATGACGTTCTCTTGTCACCATCTTATGGTGTTTATATATCTCTTCCACAAATGAATTTAACCGTCTGTGCGATTTTATAGCTGTCATTCGGTATATGGAGAAAGAATACCTAACGGTGGTAAAGCATTGCGATCTGATCGTGAAAGCAATTTATTGTAATTCTACTTCAAAATTTGCAAAAAATATACTATGTTTTCGAAACGCGTAGAAAATCGGAAAAAATAAATGTCTGTAATAATGATTTTCTCAATAATACTGTGCAATAAGATAAAGAAGCTATATAGTACTTCAAGAGAAAAGTTATGGGATTCATTTTGAACCTACAATATATGATATATTTTAATTTGAATAGTGTGTCAGATAGTACAATAAAGTTTTTGTTCTTCCTTTAAACCGTTCTTTCAGTTTTTGAAAACATCGAAGTCTGTTGATTTTTCAGCTAGTGGTTGTGGTATTTTAAGATAATTCTATCCAATGGCAGTAAACATTTGTTTTTTCATTTAATTCTCTGTGACTATTTGTATTTGGTTACGACTCATTTATAGTCGCAACAATAGTTTTGATATCTACCGTCCTACAAAAGAACTATTTTGAAAGACCCCATACAAGTTATGTCTTTATATTCACCTTTTACACAGTCAGTCGATTATCTAAAGGAAAGTTTAAAATGATAAAGACTTTTATTATACTAATTTCATAATAACTATCCATGTTTATCTAAAGTATCAAAACAATCTTACCATTTTGTTTGTTTCCGTCTTTGTATCTGTTTACTATCAGTGCTACTGCAACAGTTGACAAAGCACCAAACAGAGAAGCTAGTATAACATTCACATCTAAAGGGGAAAAGATGGAAATTTTGGAACAAAAATATATTGGCAATAAGAAAGACAATTTAGTGATCATATGGATTATAAAGTAATTATTTTTCTAGATTAACGTTTAAGTAATAGTAAAAGTTCAATGATAAGTTAATGACCTCCGAACAAAAAGGAGTGTTCAGATCCCCGAACCCGAAGGGCGAGTGGATTTTAACAGCCCTTTTTGTGAGGAGGTCTTTTAATGTCAATATTTTTACTTAATCATTGAACTTTTACCGACTTAAAAACCGTCAAAAATATATGAAAAGTACATAAAAAGCACTTACAGAAACCTAATTCCCCTGAACTGGACGAGTCTAAATATGTTCAACTTAAATGATAGTTCAACAGTACTCAGGCTGATATATACAATTAACAGTTACCAAATTGAAATGAAAACGGACTGATTTAATGGCATTACATCATAAAATTATTTATTTATAATACAAAAAATTTGCATCTAAATAACACCAAATGATAGTTTTACAAAATTAGGGGGTAAAAAGATACAACAACCCGACCATAGAAAAAAACAACAGCAGAAAGTCACCAATAGGTCTTCAATGTACCCGGAAATGTTCCTTTTGTTTCTGATTTGGTAATTTTTCTACATTACGTTACATGCGAATGCAAAATAATTAGTTTTGTCTTTTCAGTCCAATCAATTAATAGATTTTTCTTTAATTGTGTTTTTTAAAAATAAAAACTATGCATGCAAACTTCAATGAATAAACCCGTATTAAACTAGGTTTCACTGGGCCGATCAAAACGTGTGAGGTGAGATATATTCGCAAGTTTAATGCATTATATGAAAACAACGCTTTACTTTAGTCGTGCGTTACTCCCTTTTCATGTCTAAATGAAGCAAAAACACTTGAAAAAACTTTTATCTTTCTTAGTTTTAACCTTGCCTGACAAACACAATCATATGTTATAAATCGTATTAAAACAGTAGATAAGAACCATAGTAAAAAAATATTTAAAACTTTTTAATAAGCAGTCAGTTACATGTATGTGATAAACTGAAGAGACCCCTAAAAAAACCAAAAAAAAACCAAGAACATTAAGATTTAAATAGAAATTGTAAATTATAGCATTTTACAAGATTTTGTCCTTGTGTGCTTAGTACTATTACAACAAAATCAATTAAGTTGATTGATTGTTGTTTGCTTTACGTCCAGTAGCAAATATTTCATGCATGTTCATGACTATAACACATTAATTTTAAATACAATAGGTAGGTCGTGCAATAGGAGGTCGACAGTGAGGTTGGACTTGAAACTTTAAAATACCACTGGAAAATGAGGGTATATTGAATAAGGACAGAAATTTAGACTTGAAAAATTAGACTTGAAACAGTTGGCAATATTCGGACTAAAATCTACCCTGAAGTCGATCATCCATGTTGACGTGTAGTTTACAATATCATTTCACGCATCCAATTTTAGCTCGCTTTAGTAACTGTGAGAATTCTGTGAATATGTTTTGTATACTGTACTTTAGTTTTTGGTTTGATATTCTGTACTATCGATCACTGCGTTCTCCTGGTTGGTCCTGTGTGGGTGCGTTCGCCTTGAGAGCGGGGGGGGGGGGGGGCATTTGTTTGAATTCCGAACGGGTCAAACAAAGACGTTAATTGAATTGGTATTATATTTCAACGCGTAACACCTGGCATTATAGAGTAAGAGCACACACTGGTCGGCTCAGAGTCGAAAATGTGTCAGGGTCGGGTGACTTTCTCCCTGCGAACTAATATCTTGTGAACTAACACGATAACAAAAAACCGACTCAGCTTGTCAGTCTAGTAAAAAACGGGGTTAATACTCTTATTATATTCACATGTAATCGTCCTGAATATTAATTTTATTTGCCGCTGGTCGTCATTCATTATCATTATTAATTTTACCGGTTTGTTATACAGTGAAGAGTTTTTTTCTTTTACTGGTTTATATACTGAGTGCCAATGAAAACGCAACACTTGGTTTTTCAAAAATAAAATTTATATTAGAAATGATAATCTTTCAAAACAAATTGTTCTTGAAAATTAACAATTTTAACAATAGATCGATATCAAACAAAAAATGTTTCATTATCATCTTTAGGGCGCAATAGGTAAACGAGACATCAAATGTCGAATCATTAACTCACAGTCCTAACAAAAAATGTTACAACCCCGTGGTGCAGCGCAATCTCGACAACGCCGTCGAATTAATCGTCCGGACGTTTAATATGATCCCGAATAATGTTATTCCACTTGTCCCGCAAAACAAACTTAAGCTGACTTTGTGATAGTGGTGGTGGTTTTCATCGTCTAAATCATGTCGAATCTGATGCAAAATTTGCTCGATTGGACCAAAATCCGGCGAAAAGCAAGACTTTTGGCCAAGGCGTGTGCCAAATGTCTATGTATCCACCACTGACCATTTTTGGTACATAAAGAATGATTTTTGGTCTACAGAATTCGATGTTTACGCCAGACGGCCGTTTAGAAGTCACTAAGGAAAGACTGTGGTTCTCTTTAACCATTTCTGCGCAAATGCTCCAAAGGTTCTAGCGTGACCGCCATTGAACTCTCGTGACCTTTGGACAGACATCAGAGTCGATATCGAACATGTTAAAGACCAAATGAATCGTCTTGCTGAGCGTTTCTAGCTTTTTGTACATCGGGATGTGGCTTATCATTAAATGATCCATTTTGGTTGAATTTGTGGATGATTTGGGTTATTGTAGAGGCTACAACTTCAGTCTTCTCGTAATTGTATGCTGTGAAAGGCTTCAATGGATCATGCCTAAAACTGCATGTCGCTGGTTGTCAGAAAGTCCCGGCATTAACTCAGATGTTTATTGCAGTTTCTTAACAATAAGGGCGGGAAAATTCATGACATTAGCCAAGCTTTAAATGACAAAAACGTGAAAATGGTGCGTATGTTGAAAAGCGATGAATATTCTACCCCAAAAATAGCTCAACCTTAAACAAATTGCAACAGACAGAAATTTGGTTTCATTTTAAAGGTTGATATGACCTCTATCACATATCAAAAATCTAAAGTGCGGGAAAACGATATTTTTGGGGTAAAATACAGGTTTTTATAGAAAAATCGCTGAAAACTGGAAATAGACCAGAACAAGTTTATTTTGTAGTAAAATCATTCAAACAGTGTGTGATTCAATTAACAATGATATAAAAAGAAATTAGTTTTAGCAAGAAAGGACATATATAATGTCAAAAATGACATTGGGGGGAAAAATAGGTTTTTATGGAAAAATCCAGGACAACTGAAAATAGGCTTTAAATAATTAATTTGGCAGTACATCAATGAAACTTTTTGTGTTTTGGATTTGTATTGTTCATTTTTAATTGTGTTATAAATATAAAAGGCATTATATGATAAACTATAAAATTGTGGTCCATAATTTGAGTACGAAATGCAAATTTCATTGAACATTACAAATTTTCATTGAAAATTTCAAATTTTTCATCGAAAATAACAATTTGTTTTTATTGAAAACTATAAATCACTGGAATGCTTAAATTAAGTACTAGTCAATAAAAATAATACTGTAATTTGTTATCTGTTAATTGAATTGCCTGCCTATAACAAAATTTCAAATAGTAAATCCATGACAAAAAAATATAACAAGTGTCAAAAAAAAGATGTTCATTAAAACAAATCATGAAAAAATGTTAAATTAGTACTTTTAATTCTAGTTGCAAAAAAAAATAAACATATGCAATTACATATTTTTGAACGGCCAGTTATTCTAACGTTATAGATATATTGAACAGAAGTTGGAGAGGAAAAAAAATATCAGCTACACATTCATGAGACAATGTCCATACTATAACACTTTTTTTGTTGTTTAAAATCATAGTCATAGCCATTTCCCCCCATACACAACAAAAGAACTTCTAAACTTCGTCCAAATCACTTTGTGTGTTACTATGCTGGAATTTGAACAGTTAATGCCACGACCCTCGCCGCAACTAGCAGAACAGTCAATTCCATGTTTTCGACACGAACATCTTCTTGAATTACAGTTCTGTTTGCAGTTACATCGTATTACATTCAGCAGTTTTTGCGGTGCCGGTGGTAATAAACATCTAACAGGCATAAGTTTATTCTCTGATGTTTACCAACCCCATTGGTTAGGATCTAAATCATGTCCTTCTCCAATCCAAATATGTGTTTGATAGAAGGTTCTCATGATATGTAGTTTAGCTGCATCCGATGTTGGCGGCATAATGTGTACGTTCCCTACAACGACCTTTGACGCAAATTTCCTGTATCGAAGTAAAATATAAGCCTTCTACTGACTGAACACCGCCGTACAAATCAACTAAAACTTCTTCTCCAGCTTTGACAGCCTAACAAATAACCCTTACTTCGCATTTGTTTCAAAAATCACTCAACCGTAAATTTGTCGACATTTATCTTAAAAGTCATTTTCAACCAGCTATACACAGTTTTTATATAAAAAAAATATTTTTGAAAAACAAAAGTGTTGCGTTTTCTTTGGCACTCAGTATATTACAACTTCTTAAATTTTCACCGATCAAAATTTAAATATGGCAGTTGAAATTTTTCAACCTAACACTTGTGATTTTTGGGATATCTATGACGGTAAATAAAATTAAATCAAATATGCCTTTTCGGATATGTAATATTTGCCGGAAAACATTATTGAATTAACTCCGTATAACTATTATTTAGTCATTGGTCGGTTTTGAGCTTATTATTCTGTATACGCATCTTTCTATAAAAGAAGACCGAATGTTGACTCTAAATATTTTTATGTATCTGTGTCTTTGGGTTGCTGTCACATAAATGTATATACCTTTATCTCCTTTTATTCAAAACCAAATGATTCGCTTGGGTATAGAAATATTGACATCTCTGGAACCCCCCCCCCCCCGTCCCACAGTATACCTTTGCTAAATGGGTGCGTTCGTTTGGCTTATTGGTTATATAAATACGCAGCTTTGTCCGATCAAAATATAATAGTAATGTATATCCGGTGCCTGGTGCAGGGAGAATTTCACGCTATCTTTACCTTAAAAAACTTTAGAGGGAAAGACGATCTCCGCACGAGTTATATGATTGAAATGTGTAAACAGCAAGAAAGGTCAGCCATTTACGGATCGAGAACTTTTTCTAAGGGGGGTGGGGGCGCTGACTGTCCTAAGGGGGCCCTCTCCAGTCATTCCCTATATAATCAACCACATTTTTCCCACGAAAGGGGGGCGGGCCCCAAACCCCCCCCCCCCCCCGGATCCGCTTATGTCAGCTAAATCTTTTCAAATAAGTCGTATCGCTTATTTTAACAACATTTTTGTGACTTTTGCTAGAACAATAGTAGATGAAAAAAAAAATTTATAACAAAACCGATCGGTAAGACAATATGAAAAAATGAAACGCCCAAAATAAGTTGAATCTTTTTATAAATTGTTGTCAACCTTTTTTATATTTTTTTTTCTTTTATGACAACTAATATACCAGTCTGAGATATAAATAAACTTCTTGAAACAGCAAATGTTGTCACACAGAGGAGACAGCCGTCATTGTACACTTCAATATATGAGGTATTGCCACTCAATGAAGATTGTTTTTTTTGTTCTAGTCCCTCCCCTATTAGTTTTGCTGGAAATTATACAATGTAACCCCGAATGTGTACTACGACAACGTTTCTTTAATGTTAAAAAAAAATTAAATGCAAGGAGAAAAATGTTCGAAGAAATGCTAAGATTTACGCATAAAAATACAAATGTAAAGAATAATGAAATATATGAAAATTGAAAAACTGTTTGAGACTATAATCAACTGAGGACAAATGATAACACATCACTTAATGAAGCTGATAAATTGATTGCTCCTTTATGTCCAGCGGCAAATATGTTGTTGCATATTCACGACTAGATTCAAAGTTGATAGACGATAGACGAATGCCATAAACAAAACTTCATGAATATACAATCAATAACGGCCACTAAAATAAATGAGATATGGATTTTTTTATAAATAAATTCCAATTGCAACCAACATCTCCCGGTTTATTTCCACAAAATACCGCCTGATTATTGATTGGAGATATTTAAGCAACCAAAATTACTTTGTATCAAACAAATTCTTAAATTGTGGATTAAGGTATTTTGATGGGTGTTTTTCCCGATCCTATTTCGGACCTCCAGATTTTAAGAGGGCGTATCTAATTAGTCATGCCTGATTTACTTTAACTAAATTTAACCTCAACTTAAAGACCTACATCGGGTAAATAAGTTCGAGGTACAATAAGTAAACAAAAGAAATCCTTTGTGAAATGAGATCGTCCCAGGTTTCTTAGATAATTATTTTGCGTTGAAAACAATGAAAAATGCACGAGCAGGTTTGTAATGATTGTCATATTGATTTATTTCATTTCTTTATATTCTTTTGAACACACATGTTTGTGATCTCAATAAAAAAATATTTTTTTTACAATTACTGTATCATATATCTAACCAGTTGTCAACATAATAAAAATGACAATTATGTCACAACTTCAAGAGTCAAACTAAAATCTATACTGAATGACCAGTTATGTTTTTGATACAAAAAAGTAACTGGCGTAAAAGAGGGGTGAACGATTCCAGAGGGACAGTCAAACTCATAGATAGAAAAAAACTGACAACGCCATTGCTAAAAAAGACAAACAGACCATTATAGTTAGGAAGACACAACATAGAACACAAAAGACTAAGCAACACGAACCCAAATGAACACTGAGGGTGATATCAGGTGCTCCGGAAGGGTAAGCAGATCCTGTGTAAGCTTCATGAGTATTTGGTTAAACGTCAAGGTAAATTCTAATTGCATGAGATATAACAAATAAATGTAGGTTTCCTTTTATCTGTAACTCCGCATGGGTGTTCTATGTTTGGTCCCTTTTTGTAAGAAAAATACGCTGAAACAGTGTTGTATAACTTTCCTAGACATGCTAGATGCACCGACACGTCATTATAATAAACGTTCGTTTACTTAAAAAATGGAGCAGTTAATTTTGTAAACAAATTATAAGATTTAAACGTTGGATAACTACTGTTACTAATTAGCCACGATATTGTATTATATTCGATTGATAAGGTTTGAGTATCTTTTTGATATCTTTGTCATTTTTCAATTTTTTATGTATTTGCCTTTTTTACGATTTAAACTCTTGTTTTCGACCTATTTTGGAATTTCTGTTGAAATCCTTTTCAGTTGACATACTTAAATATTACTGGTTCAAATATTGGAAATATCAAAAGAGGTATAAAAATTGCGTCATAGCATTTGAGAAACTAAACTTTCAAAATAACAATACCGTCAGGATGGAAATTGTTTAGAGATTTATTCCGACTAGTTTAAGTAGGAAGACGAAAATAAGTTTATATTTATTTGATTTGTGTACAGAACTTGTTTGTTGTTGTGTACAGGATTTTTGTGTGGTTGTTTACAGGACAATAAGATATTTACTTACCAATACTTGTTTCTTCCTTGATGTTGTACTCGTCCTTATTGAGTTTATTGTTATATGTGTTGCTTTTATTGCCACTCAAAATATCTCTATCAAGGAAATCAAGATGTATTTGTTGTGCGTTTGCTTTACATGATTTATTAGTGTGTACATCAATCTGTATTGCCATTGCTTCCATGGCATCTAAACTTAGTGCAGGATATGTTTGTCCAACTAATACTGTTGAAAGTAGAATATATAATATGTTTGACTGATCTTCACGATACGATGTTAAATATAACATATCTGTAAGTAGTCTTATTCAAATGCTAGATTTGAAAATATGGTAAGAACATAACATCAATTTACATTGAAATAGTTCAATCAAAGCAAAGGACAGAAATATTTCGAAAGCACTATATTTGATATTTATAACTGTAATTTTTCTAACCTTTGAGTCTAAGAAAGGATTATACATTTGGAAAAAAACGGTACACTCTTTAGACGGACTTATTATTATGATGCTTTATGTTGGTCTTTGAATATATTTATTCATTTTGTTGCAAACTGGAATAACTTTATAATTGAGAGTATTTTGTTGAAGTGCAAAAACCTGATTTCCATGCCGTTTCCTTGTTCTGAGGATTAGTATGTAAGGAATATATGACATGTGTTCTCCATTCGTTTGATGTTGTTTGAACTTTTGATTTTATCCTTCAATTTGAATTCAACTTATAGTAAATATTTCTAATATGTCGAATTATAAGTTGCTGTTATAAATTTCGACGAATTCTGAATTTTGGTACATCGTATGTACTTAGGTCTGCATAACTTAATTATACACAACAGTAGTTAACACACATTCAACTAAGAGAAGGGATGTATAAAAAGCAGATTTCAACTTCATGTCTTCAGATTTCCTATTGTGAATAACGTGTATAAGGACCAATCAATCCTAAAAGTGTTGCCAAATATTATTAAAGTAACCCATTCCTGAGGTAAAAAAGCATTAATATTTAAAATATTTCAAGTTTTGTTGATAGTTTATTTCTAATTATCACCATATAAATAAACGAGCGTGCCATGGACTTTGCCTTTTTTTGTTTTAACTTGGAATTGGGTATATTAGTAAACGATTTTGTTGAGCAATACCTTGTAGGTGATTTACTGAGTGTTGCTGATTGCAACTATCGGCATTATTAGTTATTTCATATCATTCAGTATTTTGCATAGGGTGAGTACCCACAGTAAAACATTGGGCAGGAAAACTGACAATTATGTATAATAATCATGCGATTAACTTTTAAAGACTCGTTATAATTCATCATAGGGTTAGTTTAATCACAAGTTGAACAACAGACCCTGTTCATTAAAGATTGATTTTTTTAATCTTCAGTGTAAATTTCATATTATTGTTGAAATTGAACAAGTCATCATATGTAAGTTTAAAATCTTACCGCGCGTCTGTACAGTTATCTTTGGTAACACTGAAGATGGATTGTTTGGACTGTAGAATAAAATCTCTAACATCGATATTTTCTCCCAACAGAATTCATAGTTCATTGAGATATCTTGATTATTGTCGCACCTTAAAGTTTTCTCTGTAACTAACTGAAAAAATAAAAATCTAAGTAAAAAAGCATGTGGGTTGATAATACCGAATACAAATATTAACATCACAGAACTTTAGAATAAAAAAACATAAGAAAGACTTATTATTTCTAATTTCATATACGTACTCAAGAGCGATCATCACTTCCTTTCCAGTTCAGTTTCATGCTTTTAACATTGTCTTGAAATAAAATTATAAAAATACAAGAATACTACACATACAGTTAAGTCTGGCTCACATTCCGACCTAAAAAGAAAAATTGACCAGGAAGGTCGGTTAATAACTATTTTGTACAACCAAAGGAATAATGATTTAGGCTTCCAAATTGTGAACGTTTATATATTTGAAGAAAACACTCATTAGCACTTTAAGAAAAAAACATATATTTCCGAATGATAAACTATTTCGCAGTATACATTCCTTACAAGTATCATAGTATATTTGATGTTTGCAAGGTAGCTACTGCACCAATAGTTTCAAGCAGAAGAGTTGTAGTTGTTCCTTCAAAACGAACACCATCAGTAGTTTAAGACCATTTAAAATGTCCTAGTAAAGATGATCACATATACGATCCTGTCGTCGTTACCCCAATCACGTGCTCAGATTATTTATGGCTATTCATAAGTGCCTTTATTTCAAATATATCTTCGCATGTCTAGGTAATTATATATGTTTCATTCAGTTATTATGGTATTAGAGTTCGGATGAAGGACAATCTACATAAGTGCTTCGGTTGCAACACATATGTATTTTCTTTAAATATAAATTATATATGAATGTCTCATTTTATTCATATCATTTTATTCATATACAGATAAAGCAAAATATATTCCAAATGACTTTTAATTTGATCATTTTTCAAATAAAAAATGCATTTACTTAAAGGTTATCACTTATTGGATATACAATATTAATAAAAAATATTCTGTACAATGGGTATATCATGTCTCATTTTACAATAAAATAAAATCTAAATGAATAACATGAATAAAAAATTAAAGCTCTAAAACAATCATTAAATATCCGAATTTTGGTATATCTAATTTAAATATTAGAAACTAATATTTGATGAAATAAAAGCATACATATCGCATAATTACACATTTGTTCCACATTCATAAATATAACCTAGATTAAAATAACAAATTGAAACATATAGCATTTACTAACCATACTTTGATTGGCATACATCAACAGTGACTGCTTTTGGTGACGAATATCTAAAGCCCATCCTCTAATAATAAGTGTATCATTTCTGCCACAAGGCAAAGCAATACCAGACATTTTGTAACACATGCCAGAAAAACTGTAAGTGTTGTTTATATAATTCACACCAATGAGATAAAATGAGCACGGAGGATCAATATGATGTCCATCGGACATAATGTTGAATGTTTTCTTATCTTGTGTAAGTACATATTTGCAACAAATACTGGTAATTTTAAATCTTCCTACAGAGACTGTAAAGTAAAATAAAGTACATGTGTATCATTATATTTTACGATTATAATGTCGAACAAACAAAAGTTTATAGCATGGTGAAATCGTGGTTGTCTTAATTCATACGTTACTGTTACAAATCACATAACTTTCCACATGTTTGGATCTGAGCGTTTCGGTTGTAGGTAAACTAAGGAGGTCCAACGATAAAGTGGAAGTAATCATGATTAAATTGACTGCGTTTTGAATATTTTCACACAGACAGCTACTGAAATGTGCCACGTGCAAAACCCCGATTACATTATCCTTTTGTGAAAATAGATTAAGTAAAATATTTGGTTTCCACAAAATACGTACGACCTTTATCTAATTCATTAGATACAAAATATATGGCTTATCTTTACAAGTAGAAAATTACTTCAAACGGGATAGCATGAATCTTCAGATCTCGTTTTTAACTGTTTATTATATTTGTTTATCATTTATTGTATTGTACATAAATCAACATCTAGTTAGAATTATTTTTCACTCATCATCTGTGACTGTTCTATTTTCTATGTAGTAAAGGTTTTGCTCGTTTTTGAAATACCCGTACGGTAACCCACAGTTAAAAATCACTACGTCATTTCGTTTCTGTTGGAGAGTTGTTTCATTTTCAATCTTACCACCACCTTTTTCTAATCAAAAGTACTAAATCATAGGTTAATACAAAGGTGAAGTCATATTCTTGGCTTGGTAAAGATATTACGAATAGAATGATGTGTTAGATATAAGATCGAAAACTTATTTTTATGCATACGAAATCTCTATTTTTATTACATGTGTAGAAAGGAGGGGCGAAAGATACCAGTGGAACAGAAGCGTTTGATTACAAAACAAATTTGGCATGCTTGTCTTTATTTCTTTTATCTAAGAAGCGTACTGTTTAAAATAATTTACCAATGCCATTTATGTTCTAAATAACTTACTTTAAAATTTGTATGTATAACTTACCATTTTTATGTGAAGCATATATCTCTTCAGTGGTGCCGATTGCCATACATGTACCAATCAACAACACGTTAAAAGAAAAACAAATCACTACCAATCTGTAGAACTCCATTGAAATATATCAGCTGTACTACAAAGTAAAATGAAGCTGATCGTTATTTTTTTTGTAATTCCCTGTAATATTAGGCATAACACTGAAAATACGAACAAAGATGAAGTGATGAGATTAAATAAGGAGGAGGAGGGAAACCCAATTAGTTGTTAAACTTAACAAACATGTAATGCTTCCAGCGCAAGTAACAAAAACATTTCAAGATAAAGGAAAAGTTACCAAGGGAGCAATCAAATAACATCGCTCCCCAAAACACCGAAATCATGTACAATATCTAAAAAAAGGACGAAAAGACAAACGTGAGTACTAAAATAACTTATATATCAATATCAACAAAAATTGAAGAAAAAAAACAACTAATTACACAAAACTGATGGTGACTGAAAACAAACCATGAACGACACTATCACTATATTACACTGTACTCGCTAAATTTGACTTCATGCAAATTAGCTACTTGTAATATCTAAATTGACAAGAGATAGCATCTCGTTTTTCGTAGCATGACATATTTTGTTTGTCATTTCTGTGTCTGTCTGATGCATTAGAGGAAAGCTGAAAAGTAACAAATCAATATAAAATATTCAAAAAGGAGGTTATATCAAAGATTTCGGTCTTTAACTTAAGTTTTTAATTATTGAAAGTCTTTATTGTTAAACAGTCTTTTCTACTTACTTTGTCATAGATAGTTGCCAAATATACCATTTGATTCGGATTTTAATGCTATAAATGCTATTTAATACTCAATGTAATATTCTCTGCCATATGTCATAAAGATGTGTCTATTTTCATAGAACAATTAAGGGAGAATAATTTCATTGGTCGCTGGGTTTAACATAACAAATATGGTTAAAGTATTGATTAAATTTATTTATAAGAATTGTTCGCCTAATTGGTGGTGTTTTTTTCCTTTTCGAAAGCAATGTACTTGTTCCTATTTGGGTCATATGTTTAAACTTTATAGATCTGCGTATATTTGTTTAGATGATATATATATTTTTTAAATCAGATTAACAAAGATGGAATAAGAGCTAAATAAAAAAAGGTTGTTGGACTATTTAATTTCAGAGTTCTGAAATCTTTTTTTTTTCCATCTCCTCCCGTTATGGCTTACCGCAGACCAAAAAACCTCAAAGATATTTTAGTATCATCCAAAGTATCTAAACGGGAGATATCAACAATCGGAGGTTATAAACAATGCGGAAGGGGCAATTGTAAGTGCTGCAAAGTCGCCAATATAGAAACCCAGTTCATCAGCACAGTCACAAAGAAAAATTACAACATATTTATAACATCAAATTGCAAAACGCAAAATTGCATTTATGTTCTAACGTGTGGAACTTGCAAATTACAATATGTTGGTGAAACAGAAACCCCATTTAACATCCGACTAAATAACCATCGGTCATTTTATACAAAAGAAAGGAACTGCCCAATTACAAGACACCTTTTAAGAGCAGGACATGATTTTGAAAACATCACATTTCAAATCATTGAGAAAAATCAAAATTGGGATATTTATATATATATATATATATATATATATATATATATATATATATAAAGGAACAGCCAGCAAATTTAATAGGTACCTGATCGTGTAGTATAGACGATATTGCCCTATTAGAAAACACTATATAAGTCATGCTCATACAAGATGTTTATCATTTCGACTTAACAAATCGCCTTCGTCAGTGTCCATATAATGTTGCACTTTAGTATTTCTGTTGTTTCGTTGTTTTCCCCTTATATTTGATGTGTTTCCATAAGTTTTAGTTTGTAACCTTGATTTGTTTTCTCTCAATTGATTTATGACTTTCGATCAGCGGTATACAACTGTTGCCTCTTTTTTTTTATCAATATTAGTATTGATAAAGGTATTGACACTGTTCTTATTACAATAAAATCGAATTTCAATATAATCTTACTTACATTCGATATTTAGATTGATCGAAAAATACTACAGCTTACTATCTTTAATCTCAAAGTTTTTTTCATTTTCAAGGTGTCAAATTCATTTTAAGGTAACTCATTGTTACGAGGAAAAAGTAAATTTAGCATTCCTAGAAAAATCAATGCAAATGCTTATCTTAGCAAACAAACAAACCGCGAACATTCGTCCCGCAACAAAGGTATGAAACGAAGTTTAAACACATGCACAACAGTGTGAAAGAAAATTTAAATATTTGTTTTCTTTCAAAATGAACACATTATTCAATGAATTTGTAGAAGTTTTTGTATCACTATGTATTTCATATAAGCATAAAACTGCATGTTACCCCTATGTTTTCCCGCGTTGCATTTCCTATCATGATTTTCTTGATAGGGGGCTGCTGCTCACCACAAGGAAGCTATTAAACCAAGAGTTCGTAAATTTTATGGACGCCATCACGAGTTGGTTTCTCGAGTGATATCGGATATGTTCCTTACGTCGTAACTACAATCCCTTTCCCTTTCATGAATGTGACTTACCGAATTAGACTATTTAACAGATTTGCAATCACATAAGCAATACAACGGGTGCCATATGTGGAGCAGAATATGCTTACCCTTCGGAGCACCTGCAATAATCCCTAGTTTTTTGTGGGGTTCGTGTTGTTTATTCTTTAGTTTTTCTATGTTGTATCATGTGTACTATTGTTTGTCTGTTTGTCTTTTTTCATTTTTAGCCATGGCGTTTTCAGTTTATTTTCGATTTATTTGTTTGAATGTCCCTCTGGTAACTTTTATCGCTCTTCTATTTTGGTGGGTAATTGATTAATCTTTACAAATGACAATTTAATCACAAATTCTTTATCAATACGATTCTGGTATTAGGACGTAATTTAGTTTTTGATGTAAGACGTTTTCTGATTAGCTGACAGGATATCAGCTCATAGACATAATTTTGTCATGTGACCGTGACGTTATCAACGTTTTTTCATGATTTTATTTTCCCGGTTTAAAATAGAAGTTGGAATAAATTATAAGGAATGATTGTAATATTTTTTCTGGCTATTCGAAATAACATAACAAATGTGGTGCACACTTTTAAATAAAACGCAACGCTGGTTAATCAGTGTGCACCACATTCTTTATAATGTTTCTTCATAGACAGAAAAAATATTACAGTCATTCTTAATGTTGACTGAAAATGATTATCATTTAAAACTATATCCTTACAACGAATAAAGCTAACTTCGTCATAACGATAAAACCAACTAATCATAAAATTATGATAGCTAAATCTCCTATAACAAGTCTGTCATTATGATCTTTGCATTTAGAACATAACATTAAATAAAAACATCTTCAATTATTTAATTTTTCTTCACTCTCTCTCTCTCTCTCTCTCTCTCTCTCTCTCTCTCTCTCGGGCTGTACCAGATTACATTAGATTCACAACGAAGGGATTTGTTTTCGGATCTTTAATACCTTGAGTAGTATGCGTCCAAATAATTATATTTATAAGTACGTCTGAGTCAGTGACAACTCTACAACAGATGTATCCATCGGATCGCCATCAATGATGGTGATACATGGCTGTGTACATAATGTATATACAACTCGTCTAAACATCAACCCAACAATGTTAGATCTGTAAATTTGCTTTCGCAAATTTTTGGTTCTTCCCTCGCCGGGATTCGTACCCATGCTACTGTGATATCGTGACACCAAATCGCCTGCACTGCAGCCGTCCCGCTAGATCACACGACCACCTGGGCTCTCAATAATTTTTTTCTGTGACTGTATATTACATTAATTTGTAGGATCCTTTACTATAGATAATTTAGCTGATCTGTAACAATAACATCTTCATGCCTTATATATCATGTACTGTAGTACGCCGCTAGATTAAAACTGACTAGGAAAGGTAACACACGGCCAGCGAAATCTCTTTTTTTGAGAGCCCAGGTGAACGTAAGAAACGCAGTTGGATTGTGACGTTTTCAGTCTTTTATACAAACAAAAAATATGCATACCGTTAGATAAATTCTAAGAATATTTGATCAACATAAGAATATTTGATCAACATCTTGTAAACCAAATGTTTATGACTTAATAATTTTAAACCAAATCGGACTTTTTCTGCTGAAGCAAATATGTTGTTTTTTTCGGGTGCTGGAAGAAGGACTGGTGCCCTGCAATCGACCATTTTACTATAGATACAAATTACGTATGTATTCTGCTTCTGTTTGAAGTGAACGGATACATATGAATCATTATAAATGTTGCAGCTTATTTTGCTATTCACGTTAAAATATTGCCAATCTTATTGAAAAGTAACGGTGGTAAAATAAAGGATCATGTTTTCATGGGTAAATTATAAATTGTCGGCTGAACCTTTATTTGTAAATTGTAGGAAATATAACAAGTATTTGTAATCGATACACAAATGGAGAAAGGTCGGTGACAAATAAATTTTACGTATGCCGACAATGATCGATTTTGCTTATATTTGTAATTTTCAATGACAACTGTAAGAAGAGGTGTTCATATTAGTGATAGCCAGTGTGAACGGCAAGCTACACTAATTATCCAAATATTTTTTACGTCCGAATTGTTAAAAATCATTTACAGGAAATATAGAATATTTTTACACTTAACTTAACTTTTTAGTAGAAATTACGTGGTTTGTTTTTGAAACTTTGTTGGTCCATCGCACTTTCGCATAATACATCATCGTCCTTAAGCGAGCAAACAACCATCGCACTTTAGCGTGAGACACCATCTTACTTTAGCGTAGACCATTGCACTTTAGAGTTCCATCGAACTTTAGAGTCCTACATATATAAACATCGTCATTTGCAACTCAACAGGTGAACAATCATAATCTTTCATTCGCGCTTGAGGTTTTATAAGCGTCTTGTGTCTAACTAAAGACCTCTTCTTCGTGACTTTTTGAGTCTTATTCGAAAAGGGCAGTTTCCTCGGAACTTTATTCTAGTTAAACAAGGTTTTAACATCTGTTGGGGACGTTCAAACGAAATTAAGAACATTCACTTGGTTTTAAAAGTTGTCAACTTCCAAGCAAGGACACTTCAAACTTCCAAATATTTGCACGATTATCAAACATATTCCGTCACAAGATTACTTTAAATTCTAATAATAAATACTTTTTTAGCAGCTGAAATATGAGCAACGACCATCTTATCAAGGACATAAAAATAACTGAATATCGTACAAACTGCTAAAAATAAAAATATTTACGAGATTGTAACATGGTGTTACATAACAGAAATTAATTAAGAGAATTAAAATCAGAATATTTCTCTCATTTATTTATAATGGCAAATAACGATGATAATGATAGTTAGATTATGTAATAAAAATGCAGAGCTCTAAAGAATGTTACATGTATGATGTCAAAAGAGTAAATTCAATTATTTAGTTGTTCACGAATTTTAGAAATGTCACTTTTGATATCTGATTCAATACTGATTTAAATACTTCATATAGTTAACTGCGCGCCTCAAAGAGTTAAACATGAGACTTAATTTACAGTTGGAAGTTATTGTTTCCTTTAAATGGCAGGGTCCAGACTTATTAAGCTGATATGCATTTATTTTGTTATACCCTATTAAACTTATTGAAACATTATGTCAACAACACATAGGTCAGATGGTAATATAAGAGATTGTTACATAGTTTGTATTGATTTAGATTAGAAAAGTGCTTTAATAAGGTTCATACAGTTATAGTGAATGCAAAGAATTCTAATGAAGCTGGTAATATTCTTACGCAAGCTGATGTACGCAAGAATGTCACTATTATTTCTATCTTACATAATCAACATTTAACTTACAAAAATGTATGTATCAGTTATGGTAATGTAACAGATAGTATATCCTTAATTCCAAACTGTTCTACATAAGATCATAGATATCATTTATTTAATGAGCGTTTCACTCAAGCTCCATTTGCATGCACCACGTATTATTGTATTTTAAATTGAAGAATAGTCAAATGGTTAGATGAAAGAGAGATAATCAATGATGGACACAGAAACTCATCATATATACCAGGATTGAAATTTCACATTTTCACCAGACGCGCGTTTCGTCTACAAAAGACTCATCAGTCATGCTCGAATAAAAAATGTTAAAAAGGCCAAATAAAGTACGAAGTTGAAGAGCATTGAGGAACAAAATTCCTAAAAGTTTTACCAAATACAGGTAAGGTAATCAATTACTGAGGTAGAGGTAGTATTTTCAAAGTTTGAAATTTTGTTAACAGTAAATTTATAATTATGAACATAATAAATGATAACTCAAGTCAACACAGAAGTGCTGACTACTGGGCTGGTGATACCCTCGGAGAAATAAATCTCCAAATGGTTATATGAAAAACAAAAGTGCAGTTTATCATATGAACACTCTGATACTTATAAAAGAAAAGAAAAGAAAGGGTGTAAACTGTCAACATTTGTAGCGTTCACATAACTAGATTATTATTGGTGTTATTGGTGTTATTGTTTAATCATTTTATACATTTCCTCAAAGCTTTATACTCTAATGTGGAAGTATTGTGTGGGTGAATTCGTATATGGTTTAATGTAGATTCTGCATTAAAACAAGGTTGTGGTTTATCAGTTATATACATGTAACACACTTAAAGGTCTCAATTCCACAAGATGTATCAATTTGCCCAAACGAGTCAAGAAATCATTTTTCGGCCAAACATAAAACGTGACTGATTGCTTGATTCGCTCAAGAGTAAAATAATAAAAAAGTATCGAACTCAAAGACAAACTAAAATCGGAAAGTCTCTTTTCAGACTTGGTGTAGGCAATTTTATATGTAGCCAAATGTCCTTTTTTTTCCATGCCCAGACGTGCCCGATAATTGATATGGATGTACACGATTCTGAGTGTTATATAATTATATATTAACAGTGTGGTTGATGATATTTAAGCAATGACGAAGACTACATTTGTATTTAGCTATATTGCTTTAGGATGATTACATTATTTTGATAGTTGAGAACAGAGACGATGTACACAAATATAGTGCAGGCGCTTAGTATTTGTTTTTCAATGATGAGATGTAAGTAAGAGTTAATTAATCTCATAATCTTTAGGAATTGCATACTAGGTAGTGTCCTTTTCAGTACTGATTTACATACTTGATATAAATAATTGCGCGCCTTCAAAAGTAATACGTGAGACTAATTTTACATTTTGGTGTTATTGTTTTCTTATGAAATATCAGGATCCAGACTGTATATGCCGATATGTTTTTTTTTTATATATATCTAATTGAATTCATGGCAATGTTATGTATTTAACACACATGTGAGATGGTGATATACCAAATCATTACATAGTTTGTATTGATTTGGATTAGAAAATTATTCATTAATATAAGTTATGATGAATGCAAAGAATTTTAATAATGCCAGTATTAATCTTATACAAGCAGATCTATGCAGGAATGTTTTCATCATTTGTATCTTACATAATACATTGTTTAACTTATGTATCACTTATGGTAATGTATCAAACATTATAACCCCAATTCCAAACAGATCTACATCAGATCATTGGCATCTTTAATCTTTTAAGGGTATAACTTTAGCTCCATTGTGTTGCGAGATATATTTAAGCATACTAAAATATATAACGATACGTAAAATAGTTTTGATGAAAGGGCGTTAATCAATGATGGACAAAATGGTTTTATGAAAGACAGAAGTACAATTGACGTTAATACAAGTCAGAGGTTTAGCTAGCTTTAAAATCGTGTTTAATTCAACTCTATCTGCATAAGAAAATGTCTATACTGAATATGACAGTTGTTATCGATTCGTTTGATGTGTTTTAGCTTTTGATTTTGCCATTTGATTAGGGACATTTTTTTTTAGTTTTCCTCGGAGTTCAGTGTTTTTGTGATTTTACTTTTTGATCATATTAACACTTCATATGCTATAGATGAAATAATAAACACAATAATCAAAACTTTTTATACTGTACAAATCGGCCAGTGGTTCTCGGTCTAGTGTACACTTGACCAATCTGGCCATGAACCCTTCAAGTTGGATCAAAATTGACGTAAAATGAATATTTTTCTCTCGGGTTAACGATCAGCACAACCCCCTTCTATGCTATATGTTATGTGTTATTTTTTTTATAGTATGCTACATCTTCTATTATATCTGATTTTAAATTTAAAAAAATCACTCGTGAAGTGTTAGAGGGTATGGTATACACCGTTCCAATAATCTTTGATAAGCCCGCCCTCTCTTATTAACACTTAAAAATCATCTTCCAAGGACAGCCATAAGTACAAAAAGGTGGTTAATGCGGAGTTATGTTGATTCAAGGATATAGCTTAGCAGGGTGACCAAAGACCAAAAGTATAAATGTTTAATTTTGGCTACATTTATATTGTAACATGTGTATTCAATTTGTATTCAGTAAGTGAATATGTTGCAAATGCTACCGTTAAATGAGGTAAAGTAAAGCTCAACACAAATAATACACATTGATGAGAAGATTATAACAAATATCAATTTTACATATGTAGCAATGTAAATAAATAACTTAAGTATACATAATTGCATGAGGTGTCCATACTTCATTCGACATAATCATCAGAAAACCTTTAGACCAGTCATCATAGGACATGTAAGATGCAAATCTTGGAAATTGGTAAATTTACTCTCTATCAAACATTTGTGTTATCTGTGATAGTGATTATTGACAAAGATGTGATAACATTTATCTTATTTTGATGATTATATATTTTAACCTTTTCATTATCATGATTACGACATAAAAATAAATATGTGATATATCCTAATAACTAATATATAAAATATGATTTCTAAAACAAAAATCTGTTTTTAACATTTTCAGTTGATCTGGTATATGTTCCCATGTTAGGGGATTAGCACATACATTTTCTCAAAATTAAAATTAAACATGTTAAAAGAGGTGTCATCAGAGATTACTTTAATAAGTTATCCACAGTAATGGCAAAAAAACAAACGAGAAAAGATAAAAGCCCTCATAACTTCTGGTTGCAATGAATTTGAAACATTACATAGTTGCCATATAATAAACAACCTAAGCATTCCGAAGTCCCGGGAAACTTGTCAATATAAACGATATCAGAGGTTCGAGGAGTATTTCCCGTAAAACGGCTATTGACCAGTTAATTATTATGAAACGATTTACCGGTTAATAGTTTTTTGACAGGGAAATGTTTGTTTCTAGTACTAAGCAGATCATATCTAGTAAATAGAGTTTGCCAGACAATTTCGTTATAATAGTAACTTTATTCGTTCATAATTTTATTATAAGAAAATAAATACCGATGTCACATAATATCATAAATGACGTGTTTACAAATTTGATGAAACTATTTTCCGAATAGTGAAAGTTGTTTTTCACAAAAACAACTAGCCTTCTCCACCTGTGTTTGCAATAAATCTTGTAATAATTTTACCATTGGCTAATTAGAAGGTTCATTCAACCAATGGCAACATTTTGTTGAGGCCTAATATTGAATGAAATAAATCTGATTAAGTGGTAGATTGACATAAAGTAATTTTATAAGATAATGCTTACTGATGTTAATAATAATGTCATAAATGACGAGTTTACAAATTGCTAACAAGAACTCATAAGGAATTTCGTTAATTGATAAAGGACAAGTCATTCAAGCTACGAAGAGTATAACATCTTATTAAATTTCTACATTTAAATTAAAAACAAATAATCTGAACAATTTTTCTCTTCTTTTTATATAACAATTCACATTGGCTTTTAACAAGTTGTGATTAAGTTGGGGAGTTCAAATTTTGATTTAGTATTTCTATGCATCAATATCATTATATCCTAAGGCTGTTGTTTTTAACATTAGCAACAAAAAAAAATACATGTTTTTTTTCAAAAGAAATTGATTTATAAATACACTGCCACGTCCGAACAGAATAGGGACGATTGTTAGATTGTGTCTGATGTCTCATGTAGAGTGAAAACCATGCTCTCTGCATCTAACAAAAACCTTTACAGGTACAATTTGATGGTCCATAAATAGCGTGTAGTTGGGCAATTGTCGGCCCTATTAAAGATAATTATCCTAATTTTCCAGCACGGTTATAGTTTATTGCCCTATTTCCATGTAGACTAACATTACAGAACCTGAAGACACTTTCAGACATCCCAATTCGGCTTCTCTCAGAGAACATCAACATACACAAATTATTTATACAACATCAGTTTGGATTTAGAGACAAACTTTCTTGTCATACAGCACTCTTTAAAAAAATTGACAAATGGATAGAGGAATTTAACAATTGAAATTTTACCGCTATTCTTTTTTAAGATTTTAAGAAGGCATTTGATACAGTAAATCTTAATGTACTTTTATTATAATAAAATTATACACTTGTGATGACCACTCTGTAAAATAGTTTTCATCATACCTCTCTCGGAGAATGCAAAAAGGGAAGTTACAAACCACTGAATTCGAATATAAAACTGTAACTTTTGGAGTTCCCTAAGATTCTATTCTTTGACTTTTCCTTATTGTTTCTTATTTAAATCAATGACTTGCCATTAACCTTATATTATAAAGAATCTGATCTATATGTTGGTGATACATTTTTGCATTTGTGATCTAAGTCTACTGATAATATAGATATTGTTTGAATAAAGACTTAGACATTGTTATTAAATTGTGTAAAGAAAATGACATGATGATAAAAAGCAAGAAATCAAAATGTATGCTTGTTGGATCAGACAGAAAACTTGAAAGCTGCAATGAAAGTTTATGTGTTTTATCACAAAATAATATCACTTTAGATTATGTTGAAGTTGAAAAACGTCTTGGAATTCATATTGATCAAAATCTATCATGGTCAAATCAAATTGATAAATATGCGAAACTTTCAACCAGAATATATATGTTAAAAAGGTTGAAACGTTATTCACCATTTAAAGGTTTTATTCTTGTTAACAATAGCTTTATATATAGATTACAGTGGCGGATCCAGCCATTTTACAATAGCTATATATAACCAATTATTGACTGTACTATTGTACAGTATGACGTCTTACCACAAACTGTAATCTGGAGAGGACATAGAAGCTCCAAAAACGTGCTGCAAGATATGTTTTATCTGTTTCTTTTGATTTTCCATCAACAGTAATGTTTAAAAAGCTTGCATGGATAACTATATTTACGAAGATACTATATTTCTAAGCTGTGTTAATGTTTGAATGTATTGTTATAAATGGGTATTGATAATAATCTCAAAGAAACAACACATTTTATATTTCTAAATTTTATTGGGATCAATATCTGAAAACCTGAAAAATAATGGTCTTAGATGATTTTCATACACTAAGACAACTTTGGCAATCTCAATTTGGGGAGATCAAATTGCATATGTTTATAATAAGTACCAATTTTATCAGATAACATAACATTTAACATAACGTCTATCAACTTATCAAGTTGACATAGCGGTAAAATTCAACTGTCAGTGAACAGGCACTTCGATCACGATTTTCACGGGTCTACATTAAATTCACACTTTCAGTGGATAATGGGTTTATAAAACATGTTTGTCGTTACCTATTCATTCAGTCTCAGTGTTATTTGACACATCTTTTGGGTAGCTTTCCCTTAAATTCCATCGTGGCGAGTGCTTGTTTACGTATATTGGAAGTTGCCATTCCAACGAATGGTCACTTCCGGGTAACGGTACTTCTTTATAAAGTTATAATAATACATAAAAGTATTATTAAGATATGATTAAATTACTTGCTGGCCTTCCTTTTACTGTGTAGGATATTTAATAATAGGAAATAATTACGTTAAGTACGTTTTTGTGTAGCGCCGTTAAGGAACTATTTTGTGATTTCAATGAAGTCATATAGTAACGTAGGTGATAAGGCTACGAGTATGGAATTTTAAGGTTTATATTTATTATGTCACTTATTTATTGTAATTAAGGGCAAACTTTCGCGATTTTATGTATTTATAACGACATTTCGGTACATGAGCCAGAGTTTTCCTTAGTATTTCAAAGTTATAGTAGATTTTCAGTTCTGTGAGTCGCGGATGTATTTCACAGTCAAGTATAAATACGGCGTCGCACTAGCACTTTGGCATATCGTATCTGGCTATCAAGCAGAGCAGTACAATAAACCAAACAAACCCTTAAAGTTAAGCAAGCTATTTAGGTACAGGATGCATTTCGATATACAGCTATTTCACCTTAAGCTATGCGATAGCATTTCAAGCCTTTATTTATTTTTTTACATCTTTTGGACTATTTAACTAAAAGCTCATATAAGGACGTCTAGGAACCAAATATCGCTTTTATAAATATTCCCGCTTAAGCAGGTCTTCAACAGGAAGTGGCTTCATATTAAGACAAGATGAGGAACCAGTTCAATGTTTACAATTTCTCATAGCAGTTTTTGGCAAATTACACAAATTATTAAAGATGTAAAGATACGATGTCCCACCACGTTGACAACTTTCTTATATCGTAGTTTAATGAAATACGTATATTTCATTCTCTCATTATTGTATTGATAGGATAAAGTCTTGTAAATCTGTATTTATAAGTTATATCTGGTGTTCGGAAGGCCAGCATCTTACTATTACAATTTATGGTTATACTATGTTATTGCTGATATTTGCATGCGTTATTTATTGAGATATACATGCCTACTGGACAAGAATAAAAGTCACTCGTTTACGCTTGATTCTTCATTTATATATGATTATGCTGGAGTCAACAAACTACACTCAAAACAAGACAAAGTAACGGAACACTATCACTAAGCAATCATACGGAATTAAAAGTACACTCGACCCCTACTCGCCCGCCTGTAACAGTATGATTGGTCTATTTGTATTCATAGCTTTTAAGGCCTAATGGAAGATAAACATTTACGTTTTAAAGGAAGAAAGATTTATTCTTATTAAAAAGCACTCATTGGATTATATTAAGTCTCAGTTAACATTACCTGTTAACCAAATATTGGTCGTAAAGTAAATGAATGTGTCAAATGTTTTTTGTAGACTTTTTTCATCTCAAAACTGTTTATCTTAGTATCAATTGCGTCTTTCCATAAAAGGTCAAATGGGAGACAAAATAATTTTGAACAACAACATTAATATATACCTCTCTTTATACCTATGTCAATAAGCCCACAATGGACATACTAGACCTTTCTTACAACTTGATGGAAGGCACGTATGCTTGTCCAATCATGCACAAGACTCGTTTAAGGGATCCTTTATTTTGATTTCTAAATTTGTTTTTGAAATAGAACATTTATATGTTACAAAGAACCAGGGCAAGTATATTACACCCTTTCCCCTTTTCCTTCCGCTTTTTTGCCCTCGAAAAAAGATATTTCCTAAATCCTAAATTCTAAACTTTGAACCCAGAAAATATAAAACATTCCTCCCGAAATATACTTTGATTGATTTTTTTATAGATTTTCCAGCCTCACCTTGCTTAACTTCATGTCGCCAATCAATGATTCCATACGCCATTATTAAATACACATTTAATTTAGACAATATTTGTTGGCACAAACACATTTACATTTAATGGTTATTGTATACAGTAGAGAACCATTGAAATAAATAAGTTCTTGAAGGCTAAATATGAAATCGTTCGTTTTTTTTTTTAACGTGGATGACTTATCTGTCAATTGGAATTAAAAAAATCGCGCCAGCAATTGTAGCCGTCGGAGCTTAAAACACAATACAGTGTTTTCATAAATATGTTAAATAAGACTATCAAAAAGTTTTAAACTGGTTTTCAATGGTACCTTTTATTTGAAACATGCTTATTTGTTTAGGGTCAAAGAACTTACGATAAATGCGTTATTTCACATATTTTGGTAAAAAGTTTGCTTTAAAACTTGCGTTTGTTTAAATATATTTAAAAATAAATAAAAGAAAAATGCTTGTATCTCTGTTTTCTTTTCTGAAATAGTCAGGAATATGTTATGATGTATGTTGGCGTTTATTATTTTATTTTTGCACTTTGGTGTCCCCATTGTTCCTTTGTTTTCCATTTAAAGTTGATATGTTTTCATCAGCTTTGGTTTGTAAACCGGATTTGTTTGTTTTTTCTCAATCGATTGATGGCTTTTAAACAACGATATACTGCTGTTGCCTTTACATAAACTACTGATCGATTTCTTTCAAAATAGTGATCATATATAGGAAGCACATGAAATCGACGAAACACGTTCATAGACTTACTTTAAAATAATCAAATATTTTACTCCATCGATTTTTCTAAAAAAGAAAAAAAGACTGCAGGTTGTTGTAAAATTAAGTCTGTGTTATTATTATTTTACACCATTAAATCAGAAAATGTATCAACAACATATCGTTTTTTAAGAAAAATAAATGTAGCAAGAACTGAAAGTTTGAAGATTTAAAGACAAATTCAAGAACGTTTTTGCTTTCTTTACAAATAAGCACATACTTTTTAAGAATTCAATCAGTTAAATTTCGGAAAAAAGTCATATAAAGCACCATTCTTTCGATTTAAAGGATAGTGTAAAAATCTGTTACAGAGCCGATAGTAAACTCATCATACATACCAGGATTAAAATTTTGTATTAACACCAAACGAGCGTTTCGTCTACAAATGTCTCATCAGTGACGCTCGAATCCAAAAAAGTTAAAAAGGCCAGAAAAGCACGAATTATCATTAGCTGTATGCGATTGCAAGGGTCACTCTTTTGTCAACCGTTTAACCCTTTTTTCTTTAAAGGAAACATATTTCTATTCAAAGATAGACTTAAACATCTGTGTCTGCCAATCAATTTTTTGATGGTGGCATATTTATTTATAAACAAAAATAGCTGTGAATTTTGTTGTTATCATACTTCAAGAAAAAACATTCAAATGTTAATGTTTTTAATTGTAAACAAAATCCTTGTTTGTACTTTCCCGTGCAAAAGTGTGTAGCCGTAGTTAACATAATCAAAGTATCGGACGTAAGTTTACCAATTTATCTAAATTTTCAGTATAAATGCGTTTTTCTTACATATGTTTGAGTTCAGAAAAATACCTTTGATTAAAAAAGAGCATGTTTAACAGATAAAATATAGACTCTCAGTGTTATCGTGGGAATACGATATCATATATCTCCTCTTACGTTCGTTTAAAGCTTTCGTCCAAATGTGAGAAAGTTATCGTTTTAAAATACATAAGAAGTTAATAAGAGTATCTTAACTTAAATTAAGGTAGGAGGATGACACTTTTACGGAAATCGGTTGATAGTTTAAATGAGATTTACAGTAAAGTACAGAAATCGGGTAATAGCTTTTTTGACTCTTATATGAGACTTAGAAAATAGTAAAAAAAATGGATAAAACCTTTTGTCTAAAATGCATGAGACTTCTTTATTATAACCCAGAAAGATAGATATCTGTATCAATTACGGATAATATCTATACAATTAGTCACTAAAAAGGGATAATAAATACCAGAGGGAGAGTCAAACTCATAGATTGAAAATAAACTGATAACGCCATGGCTAAAAATAAAAAGACAAACAGAAAAAAATAAAAGTACAGAAGACACAACAGAGAAAACTGAAGACTTAGCAACACAAACCCCACCAAAACCTTAGGGTGATCGCAGGTGCTCCGGAAGGGTAAGCAGATCCTTATCCAACCGTGGCACCCGTCGTATTTCTTATGTTATTACAAATCCGGCAAATAGTATAATTCGTGAAAACTGTTTAGTTTGTTATACATTCCTGACTTTCAAATCTTCCGCTTTAAACGTTCCTGAAATTCATAGACCAACTGATTATCAAAGATCATATACGTTGCGAAAATCCTTTCAAATAAATAGATGTGTCAAAATTGATAACTAACCACAGAACAATCTACATGCTATATATATATATATATATATATATGAACCACCAAATCATGCATTGACATAGCCATTACAAACTGCAGCTGTAACTGAAGATAACTATTTAAATGCATATAAAATTGCATATAACGTCTACACATCTATACTTGGAAAATCATTATAGGAACTCGATATGGACCTGATATAAAATATCCTATAGAGAATGATATTAGTAGGTTATGTTAAGATTGGTTCATGGACTCGATTATTTATACAATGTAAATCTAGAAAAGTTCTTCGGACCCATAAAATTTATCACGTATTGTTTTCATTTTCTATGCAATATGCATGTAATAGAGATATTATTTCGTACTCTGTAATTACGCAAGTCATCTTTTTTTAAATTCAGAAGGAACTGTATTCCATTAAAATTTGTTCAAATTTATCTGGGCTTCACCTCACCCCGAAACATAAAAAAATGAAAAAAAAAATGTCTGAAAGGACTGACTTGGGACAGACAAAAAAAATTAGGCTTGGTTGAACATGTTTTGTTGGATCTCAATTCCCTTTACCTCTAGCCAATGTAAAACAAACAAACATACCGAAATACGCGCACTCAAAATCTGTTTGAAAGAAATCCAAATCCGAAAAAGGTAACAAACGAAGCTAAGCAAAATGACAATGAAACATAAATTAACAAAGGACTACTAGCAGTTACTGGCATACCAGTTGCAGACCTTTAACTAAACTGATTGAAAGATTATGTCAATCTAGCACAAGTGATTTAGAATCATACCATCATAAAATATATGGTATCATTTGAGTAGAACATAATCCGTATGATGCCAACAACTGGTTTTAGAATAAATGTGCTTATTGCTTAATGCAATGACCAAATAAGTGAATCAAAATATGCAATCTTTAATGAATTGGCAATATTATCTTATAATTAAATATATCCCTTTTTAAAATAAGTCTGTTTAAATTTTGTTTAGGTTTTGAGGGAAATAACGAAATTGTTTCCTTTTTAGAGTTATTAGGTACACGGATATAAAGTATACAATGTGCACATATTAAAAAGGTAGTGCATATATAGAAACAATATGTGCATATAATGAAAATATGTGCATATAATGAAAATATGTGCATATAATGAAAATATGTGCATATAATGAAAATATATGCATATAATGAAAATATGTGCATATAATAACAAATGTTCACATTAGGCAGCTATGGCGTTCCATATACCATTGTACTCCGCTTCTGTTCTCGTCTAAGTCATGTTGATTTGATTTAACAAAAGATCCAACTGGTGTGATTAATACAAAAATCCTACACGTTTATGTGTATATGTTAAATTGCAGAATAAAAACAGTATTTGTACATTACAGGGAAATATAAAAATGTGTGCGTACCAGCTACGAAATAGTGAAACAAAACTCCTTTCCAAAAGCTCATTCTAATGAATTTCACATTTTCTTACAATGTGCAGAGGTCCTACATAAATAGTTTCAGTTGGTTTAATTAGAACTTTCGATAGATATACTTTTTTAGTAGCTACAATCAAAAATAGCAAAGATTATGACAGTTCTTGTCCATTCGTTTTTGATGCGTTTTGTTATTTGATTTTGCCATGTGATTATGGACTTTCCCAATCGATCTTCCTCTAAGTTCAGTATTTTTGTGATTTTGCTTTTTATTAATGAAGTATAAAATATAGCGCTATGTATTCTTTGGTTAATAGCTAAGTAACACGGATTAGGAATTTATCAACTTCATCACTATCATTACTTAAAAAATGTAATATACACTCGCCTTTTTATAACTTACTATATGTTGTATGGGTTTTACTCAATTATGATAGGGCAAACCGCGACCTATATCTGTTAACTTCTATGCCATTTAGTTTCTGGTGGTGATTTGTCTCTTTTGCCTTCATACCACATCTTTAGTATATATATACATCATTTCTATATTGACACTGTACTATGACAGATTATTATAATTCCTATAAGAATGTCCTTCTATAGTAAAACTGCTCTAGTTTTGCATAGTTTTTATAAGAAATATATAGCATCAACTGCACTATGCAAAAATATTATGCCTTGTTACTGCAACAGACTATTGATTTTCACGTTAATCTTTTAAATTTCACGTGCAAGGACGGAGCTTAGTTGCTTTGACAGAGAAGTGGGTTGGATTTATTAGCCTGACAATTAATAAACTATTACAATTAAACAATAAGTTGAAAATAGAAGATATCATTTAATTTTCTGACATTTTAAGATAATTTAAAATACTGTAGTTTCTTTTATAACGTTTTTGTTCTTTGTTTACTTCTGCTTACTGCCATTGCAGCCAAAAAAAAATTGAATACTTTATAAATCATATGCTACAGATAAATAGTTATGATTACATCACTGTTTTTTGTAAGTTATTGAGTACTATGGAACATGTTAATTAGAATGAAATGGAAGTAGTATGAAGTAAACCTAGTTTACACAAAATCTAAAACAATACCGGACAATTAAAGCTATGGCAAGATGCCTTTTTGGTACGTTTTATTTTTATCTTGAAGTCAACATGAGTTCATACCTTCAACAATGAGCAATATATAGGAACGTCAAAGCAAGTTTAAGAAACCTCTAGCACCAGCTAAAGTAGAAATCTTCTTGTTTAACTATATATTGATTTATATTCAGATAGAGTTCAAAATCAATCATTTCACCTCATAATACATAATTTTGAATATGCTTATTCGTTGGTGTTTTAATTTCGTGGATAATTCTTATCCACGAAATAAACGAAATTAAAACCCAAGTTTCGCAGCCTCATATAAAAAAGTTGATATTTCTCTGATATTGATCTTATATTGTATATTTACAATATAAATAAATCAAACACTATTTTTTATAATATAAAACGTGCTTTCAGTTGAGGGAGGATATTTCCGGATCTATTTCAGAAGACGTAAAATTAGTGACAACTCAAAAATTAATTGACCATATACAGTCTGCGCGGACGGAGCGTGAGTATTATAAATTATGTACGCAAAGATCACGTGATGAATTAAAGTTAGCTGAGTCTCCAATAGGAAAGTATAACACTCCATGTTAAAAAAAATTTGAAAATGTTCATTACACTTTTGACTTTTCACAATATGTAAACTTGCCACATTCGTCTCAACAAGTTGGAGCTCTTTACTTTTTAACACCTCGAAAGGTTCAAATATTTGCAGTTTGCGATGAAAACTTTCCAATGCAAACTAATTATTTGATTGATGAGCAACAAACAATCGGAGAAAATGGAAGTCGCACACATGGACCCAATGCTGTTTTAAGTATGCTCCACCATTACCTGCATGGTGAAAAGGCGTGTCATTTTCATGCTGATAATTCCTTGGGACAAAACAAAATTAAACTACTTTACATTATCTGTTGTGGAGGTGCGCAAAGGGTTTTCACAAAACTATTAATTTGCATTTTATGATTGCTAGGCACACAAAATGTTTATGTGACGCATGATTTGGCATGTTGAAAAAAAATTTAGAAAGTCGCACGTAAACACTGTATCGCAACAAGTTAAAATTGTTGACAATTCTGCTAAATGCAATAGGTCAGAATTTTACAATGAAAATGACGATGACGAAAACAGCTTAAAGTGGTACAGATGGGATTATTTCTTCACTAAATATTTTAAACCACTCAGAGGTATAGGAAAATTCCATCACTTCAGATTTACCAGTAACGAAGTAGGAGTCGTATTTGCGAGAGAAACTCTTGATCAACCGGAGAAAAGACCGGTCCTCCTAAAGGAAAGCGCATACCTACCGGAGTTGCTCACGACACTTCCAGAAGTTATTCAGCCAGCAGGGCTGACAGAGGAGAGAAGGCGTTATCTGTACAATGAAGTCCGTCCTTTTGTTCAGTTTATTTTCGGGGACGAATTTTGTCCTCGTGATTCAGAGAAGTAACATTTTACACATACTGGTTAAAGTTGGATTGAAAACTTGAGAATCATGTATTGCTTCATTGTAACAATCTTATAAATTAAATTAAATATTGTATACAAATGTATGTTTTCATATATCTCTTTATTACGAGAAAAGGACCGATACAGAATAAAATTAATGCATGATAACGTTAATTTCACGACGTTGTCGTGAGATCTGATGTTAAATAAATCCGTCAAAACATTGAAATGGCGAAACTTTTTAAAAAAGAAAGTTAGAGTAAAACGTTTTTTTTTTTGTATTCAAATTGTATGACTATCAGCAAAATTAATATGAACAAAACTCAAATTGAGATTTCTTTTGCATAAGGTCGATTTCTATCCGACGCGTCTAAAATGTTGATGAAATTTATTTCATAGAACTTTTTGCCTGAATGCTAATGTTTTTTCCCCTTCTTTACAGCAACTTATAAGTTTTACCTCGGGCTATTTTTTTCACTTTCAGAGATATGCATATATTTCTTTAGTTAATACATTTTATATGCCTGAGTCAGACTCATTTTAAAGGTAGCCTTCTAATCTTATGTTGTACAAATAAAATAACATTTATTGTACCAGTTATTACCGTTCCAGATACAAACTTCGGAAATAAGTGCCTTTTCGGTGATGCTACAGAAAATATTTCAAAATCAAAAACCACCCACAAAACATTGCTTTGTAGCTGAACACAAAAAAGGCAGGTAGTCAAAGATGGACAAAGATCTCACAAAAAAAATAGTTTACTACTTAACTTAAGAGTCAAGGATTATTCCGTAAATTTGACAATAGACAACAAAAGATATGCAATTAATATCTTCATTACTACAGAGAGAATCTACGTACGTGTCTACATCTTCTAGAGACAACACGATAAGGCAATTTTATTGACAAAAGAAATATGTGAATCGAAATCATCTACAAAACGACAAATAGAACACCTCGAATGTACCATAAGGAGGAATAAAGTCGTCAATATATTTTTCTATTTAACATGTGCAGCTGTTATGCAACCACATAGCAGGATATTTTTACAATGTTATATGAATTATATGGATGAATAAATATAATACGATAGAGAAACAAAGTATGTTTAATACCTGCACGACTCATTGAAATATGAATAATAGACAATTGACCTAGCTAGATAACACCCTTAATATTTAAATGATATTATAAGCGAATTGTTAACAGAACAGCTGTCTGTAAACTTCAATTCATGTTACATTACACAATATGTAGTACGATTTCAAATGATTGTGTACTATTCAACCGTATATGAACTTATTAATTACTTAAGTTAATATCCAACCACAACAGTACTGCGGTTATGCCATGATTTAAAATATATACCTATTGGAATTCCTATTTCATAAACTCGTAAATTATTAAGAAAAAATAGTTCCCGATCCTTGGCCTTGGTTGACAATAGATGTATTTGGTTATCATGTTTCTTTCTAAGTCATATATTGTTTTATTATATTTTCGCATTCTTAGCTTTCACAAGTTTTGGCTGCAGTTTTTTTTATATTAAAGTAAATAAAGACAAAAAGCATAGAAAGCTCGTTATATTCAGTGTATTTAAACACATACTGTGGAAAAACACATTGAGTGTTTGTAAGTAAGTACATAAAAATATGAAGCGGACTATATCTATTATACAACATGCATGATATAATGATAGTTAAAAGGTTCGACCTGTACTTGTTCTCGTATCATCCTATTTTGAATTTATCTAGGAGTGGGTAAAAGATTCAATTTGTCGTTTAGCCTTTATATTAACTAACTCGCATCTCCTTTGTTCTAACTTTATATCGCACTGTGCAGGAAGACCTTCGTCGGTCTAGGTCTTTTGTATGCTTTAGCTTACCTATATACCGTTAAAGACATCTATGATTATGTTTATAAACTTTTATAGAAGTTCAATCACCATTCTTTAGTTCACTCCAATCCCTTTTATTCTAAACTTTTAAAGATTTTGCACAAATACTTTAAGATACTAGTATACATTTGCCTTGCTATAGATCTATTTCAAATGTGAATAGAATTAGGTCACTACCATTTTTAACTCTTTGATTTTAATTCATGCACTTAATCACAAAAAGGAAACTTAAACGCATTGTTCGGGTTATTATAAGTATGATGTAAAGCACCAGATCAGTTAAGATCTGTGCTCATGCTCAATGCACACAAACATAAACGGTAATCTTTTCCGATGAACAGTAAGATAATTATACAATTTTTCAACAATGGGTTTCATTTTCTATATTGTAAAACACGATAGAATAGTTTCGATTTTGAAAGAAAATTAAAAGTTAATTCAGGGTGATACCATCATCTTGAATTGAACAATCACAGTAAATAATCGGTCTAGTTGTTTGCACAAATCTGCAATTTTTGAGACTGACTTGCAATTTATTGGTTACACTGTTTGTTTTTATAAAGAACACTTAATCCCTTGCATTATCGCAAATGCTTTAACAAAGGATCAAAATTAGCTAAAAAAATTGACAGGTCATGGAGTTCCTTTTCGAGATATTTGATTTATAAAATATGGCGGGAAAAGGCTGACTCGGATTTTAACCTTATATTTGCATTATTTGGGTCTCAAATCAAAAGAAAGAAATCAAGGAATCTGCTTAAATTTTGTCAAATGACCTTTTTTATGTGCTATAAAACTTTATTTTAAAAGATAAATAGGTGTTATGGGGCATAATATTACCTTGTGTCGTATGGAAAAACACCAAGGAGTCCAAACACTTATTCCAAAACCTCACCTTAGTACATCTTTATGACTTAAGTTTTGAAATAAGCAATTTAAAGGGAGATAACTCGTTTAGTACAAAAATTATACTGGACATATAGGGAAATTTTATTGTTTACTTCTAGCAAGAAAACAAGTTCAAAAAGACCATTTTTCTTTTTCAATATATATTTTAAAAACTATCTTCTCATATTTTATTTCAGAATCTGTCTTAAAGATTTCTTTTAATGCACAAAAATGTGTTTTTTTTTTAAGAACAATCAAAGCAAGTTTTGACTATTTAAATGACTCGTACTTTGAAAACAAGCGCGGTGACCAATACTTTTTATTCCTTTTTCTAAACAGCAATGTAAAATCTTCGTATTGGTAAATATAAGAAAATTCTGTCATTTTTTGTATACTCCTGAACCACCTTAAATTCAATCAAGGATACCTTTCAACATAAGAGATATATTTTTTTAAATGACAATGCCACACCAGAACTACATGTAGCTCAATAATCGATGAACAAAGATATATCAGAAAAAAAATCGCAAATACTTGATTTTTCATTCGTAACTGATAAT
Source organism: Mytilus galloprovincialis (assembly GCF_965363235.1). NCBI lineage: Eukaryota > Metazoa > Mollusca > Bivalvia > Mytilida > Mytilidae > Mytilus > Mytilus galloprovincialis. Next base: position 12,579,327 of record NC_134842.1, read on the forward strand.
GCTGACAATAAAATAAGATTATTTAAAAAAAAAATGGACTTAAAAATATTCATCAAATACGAAACTAACCTTACTTACATTTAATATCTTCACTATGTATAATTCTCGGAGTGTAATCGACAAATGCTATAGCTTCATATCTTTAATCTCAATGATTTTGCAAAGTCAAATTTAAAAAAAATAAGTTACTTGTTTCGAGGAAAATATAAATTTAGTATTCCCAGTAAAATCAATGTAAATGTTTGTCCTACCAGGAAAACCGAGAACTTTAACCACGAAACAACGGTATGGGAAGAAGTATTTTAGAATAAAAGAAAACGGTGTGTTATTTTTAACTTTTGTATATCAGTTTTGTTAAAGATATAAACTAGTTTAGTCAGATGCATGGGTAGATTTTCTTTTCTTACTATGTATTGTGCATTTAATACATCAAATGGATTGCATTATGGTAGAAAATTGAATACTTGACATGAATCAAATGACGCATTTAAAATAGCATTCATACTTATAATGCTGAATATTTCATGTTTAATTATGGTTAAATTTCTTAACATTAAAAATGTACCGAGACACTCCCGCACCTGATATGTACGATTTTTGTCTTTTTCTTTACTATTTTTATTTTTTTTGGATTAGAATAACAAACTACTTATTGTCATTCTCCATATATTGAGTAATATATGTTGTAGTAATACGATGAACATAATCAATATAAAACGACAAATATACCAATTGAATAAAAATATTGCATTTGAATGGCAAATTATACCATTTAAATGAAAAATAATGCATTTAAATAAGGAAATAAAAAAAATATTGCATTTAATTAAAAAAAAAAATTAAAGAAGAAATATTGTATTTAGATGAAGAAATATACCAATTACATATAAATTGCCTTAACTGAAAAAAAAAATCAAATGTTTGCAACTAATAACATGCTATGTTCTAGGACATCAATTAATTTTCTGGTCACATTGCTTTCGACTTAGTTTACTACATGTTAATTTAGTGGAGTGTTGTTACACGCATATAGTCAACGGCAGTATCATCAGGGCACTGGTCAATGAGTTGGTCCTGCCATGATTTATAATTTATTTTTATAAGGATATAGTTTCATGTGCTCGTATTGTCACATCTGACAGTGTTGGTAGGCAAAACACTAATGAGTACTTCGAGAACGATTATGATAATCCAATGTGGATGATGTCTGTGTTTTCATATTTCATATGCATATCTTGACTATTTGAATTCGTTCAGAAAGATTCAAATGTTCGAATGTAACTTTAAAAGAGGGTCGAAAGATACCAAAGGGACAGTCAAACTCATAAATCTAAAATAAACTGACAATGCCATGGCTAAAGGTAAAAAGGAAAAAAGACAATAGTACACATGACACAACATAGAAAACTAAAAAGTAAAAAACACGAACCCCACCAAAAACTAGGGGTGATCTCAGGTGCTCCGGAGGGGTAAGCAGAACCTGCTCCACATGTGGCACCCGTCGTGTTGCTTATGCGATAACAAATCCTGTAAATAGTCTAATTCGGTAGGTCACATTCATGCAAGTGAAGGCGATTGTAGTTACGACGTAAGGAACATATCCGATATCATTTGTGAAACGGTAGAATGAAAATGACAGATATATAAGCGAACATCCACTGTTAATTTTACCTGTTTTTAATTGGGAGCCTTAAAATCTCAATACTCTACGACTCATTTGTAACGGCCAATCATATGATTATCTTTTGAATCCTTGTGTTTTGACAATAATAATAAAAAAATGTCTAGACTTTCTATGATGTCGATACGAGCCCCTTTTTTTGGAATTGATGCTTATGGTGTAAAAAATCAAATTCATTTCAGTGTATGTTTACTTTATTTTGTTTCTATGTCTTTTTGATCAATTAAGCAATTGCAATTGATATTTTATAGTTTGTCTTTCTATGTCATTTATGTTGTGATGTTACACTATTTTTTCAGGTTGGGTGAAAGTTGATATCGATTAAAACTTTTAATCTCGCTGCATTTGTTTGCACCTATCCTATTTCAGGAACCTGTTGTTCAGTGATTGTCATTTCTTGATGTGGTTCATAAGTGATGTCGTTTCTCGTTTTGAAATTGATTAGACCGTTAGTTTTCCTGTTTAAATTTTATAACACATACATTTCGAGGACTTTTATAGCTTTCTGTTCTGTGTGAACCAAGTATTAGTGTTGAAGGGCGTACTTTGACATATGTCTGTATACTTTTGTTCACAAAATGACTTTGATGAAGAGTTGTCTCATTAATTGGTACTCATACCACATCTTCTTATTTCTACCTCAGAATATTTGTAATCAGTCAAAATCCTAATTTCATGTCAAGCCATTCTCCTTTTTATAAATTTATGATAATGATAACAACCTGATCTTGATCAACACCATTAAAATCTTAACAAAAAAATCAATAATCATTACGCGATGTTTATATTTTGCACGTATATATACAAACAATTCATCGTATAATGTTTGAGGTATTTGGGACTATTGCATATTGCGTTGTTTCCATCGGATAATTAATTTTATCTTTAATTTGCAGTGCTTTAACATTCATTTTAAAGGTCAATTCTACATGCAAAAATATGTATCATATTGTCAAGCTTTCTAATGTTTAACATTTAATGTTCCAGAAATTTAATTTAGATTAGAAGAGTATTCCTCAAAGAGTAGAGGAATAAATTACTTATATAACCATATTGTTGTCAAATAAATGGACACCCTTAAATATCCAGGGTTGTACACCTTCCAAGTTTAAACATTAAATCTTACAAAATCACACATAAAAAACTAGGTTGTGTAACGATCTCCGTGTAAGTTTATATCGAGTACTATCACACAATTCAATGTTATTTATTCAGCATGAAATGAAAAAGGTTATTAGTTTTCTCTTTTGGATTGTGTAACTTTATGTCACGTTGGCCTTTCATCGCATACTATATGAATACTATATGGATTGAATGTTGCTATTATTGAAGTCCATACGATGACCTGTTGATATGCTTTATGTTAAATGTCGTCTACGGATTAGAGTGCAACCTTTGCGGATTGGTATACGTCGGTGAAACGAAAGGAAGGCTAAACAAACGTATGTGCGGTCATATATCAGAAATTAACCTCAATGCTAACGACATTCTATACGAGCATTTCAATCAGCCCAATCATTCCATCGTTTCTATGATAGTTCGCATTATCGAAAAGATATACCATAGCTCTAACAATCCTAATCTTTCAACGACTCTCCGTAGACAAAAAGAGGACTACTGGATTATACAAATGGGAACTGCGACACCTTATGGTTGCAATGACAAAATTGATGGTATAGGTATTATATTTAGTCCTTCGTGTAACTCGGTGAATGTGATGAATATTTTCAACTCGACTCCTCGACGTAGACGCAGTCATGGTCATCGCCATTATACATCACCTTCTCTGCATGATGTATCTATTAATGACTTGCTGCCATTTATACAAAAGCCGTTAGGTATTCATCACATTCGAACGAAACTTTATTCCTTACCCCTTTCAAAACTTCATTCTCTGTTCAATTTATGTTTGAAATCCACTGTTACAAACCCTCATTCAAACCAATACAAAATTACAGCTATAATTTCGGATATTGCAAGTCACAGACTTTTCAAGTCAGTCCGCATTGGCAAAGATAAAAAAAAGAAAAGATCTTTCCTTAATCTTTCCTTTGCCAACAAAGGTATCGATGGTGTCAACTTAGGCAATATCCTTCATCATAAATTAGTTCAATCGAAAATACCTCCTTACTTCAAAGACCAGTCTGTACCAATCATTTCTTATACCTATACCTAACCTATTGCAACTAAAATTTTCAATTAAAACACGTTTTGCAGGATCTCGATATTAACGACTTCAAGTCTAAACCTCCTGATTGCGCTTGTGCTAGTTCCCAATTCACATATAATCCTGCTGGCCACGTTATTACCGGTGACCTCAACATTGTTAATAACACTTCTCTACGAAATGTGTTATCGAAAGGTCCGAAATACCGTTAGCCTAAATCCATCAATTGGTAATACAACTTTAAAATTTTGATGGATTCAGTTGAGGATTATGCCAGGCAATGGGCTAAGCGCGAGAAGGAAGACGTAGACACTCTTTCCGAATGGATTAAGGCAGTGAGGTCGTTGATACAAATCTAAATTAAGAATCTGAATGGGTCTATCAATGCACATGCTACGTCAATCTTTAAAGACCCAAATGTTGCAAAACAACTATCCTACCTCCATGACAAATATGTTGTTGTCCCCGCAGATAAAGCCCCAAACAACATCATTTTTGTGTGTAAAACTCATTACATTAACTGCTTGATAAACGAATTAGGTATTGACAATTCAATTGGAAACTTAACATATACCCTCACGACACTTACAAAAGAGGAAATCCTGGATAATCATTGTCATTTGGTCTCTTGTGGCGAGTTGTCTCATTGTCAATCATACTATATCTTCCTTTTGTATATAAATACTAACAACTGGGGACACATATATATTTGTGTAATTACCTCAAATGTCTGAAATGTGGCAATTTAAAAAAAATTAGTAAAGTCGATTGCATTGAGTGTGTAGGTAAAGGTAATATGTATATATGGTATGTTACATTATAATCACTCAACAGTTGAGCAAGCAAGCAAGCTAACCAAACAGATAACCTTATCTACACACACACGCAATGCAATCGGCTGTGATATTTAGTTGATGATCGTTAAAATATATTTCAAATTAGAAACTACGTTCATCTCCTTTTCTATCAAATACGAAACAGCCCATTCTCCTGTATTGATATCCATTTACCTTGAATTATACAATAAATAGTATGTTAAAATTTCTAGACATACTAGAATGTTTTATCAATACCAGACACAATCCATATCACTTTTACAGAACTCTGTTTCCAGTAACATTATAATAAAGATGGTATAGATAAATTCAACTGACAAATGATATCATCAAAGTATTTCTGTTCTTGATCAAAATATAAAGTTTTCTCCTAGTGAAATGACCATATTAATACAAAATGAGAACTTGAAAAATAATATATTCGAGATATTATTGGGTTCGTGTTGCTCGGTTTTTAGTTTTCTATGTGGTGTATTGTATACCGTTGTTTGTCTTCTGAAAGTTTGTTGTTTTTGCAATTCTTATTTTCGACTACTGAGTGCGATTATACCGTCTGTATCTTTTGAAGAGGTAACATACCAATACTCGCTGAAAATATTAAGAAGGGCTAACGATTATGATTAATGGTTGGTCTCCAAAATATTGACAATTTTAATCTCAATCAAATCAATGTATCTAAGACTGATATATCAATCAGTACACATTCAATTCTATAAGTCTAGTTATTTCGATCCTTGGCACCTGCAATATTTAGTTTCTTTGTAGGCATATTTGTTTTATTTTTTCAATCATAATGCCTTTGATAGAGCAGTGTAATCATTAATAACTAAATAAACAGATTCATAACTGAATAGTAAATATAATAGGAGACTAAAAAAAACGTCAAATTTAGTACAATAAAATTGTTTTTTATTTGTTTATGATAATCGCTTTCTGGGGAAGGGGAGACAACTACAACAATGAAATAGCTTTTGTTATTAACTGTTTAAATTAAGTAAGTTACACACATTAATAAATCTGTAATATTTCCTTTCTTCATTGAGCAACATACAATTACCTTTTAATACAAAAGCTGCATTACCAAAATGAATAACATGCGCTTAATTCTGCATCGTTTTATGAACTGCTAGTTTTATGTTTATACTGACAATAATAAGCTTTAACTATACTATAGTGATTAAGATATACGAGTATTCAGTATAAACTATTAGACATTTATGATGTGTACCTCTTCGTATTATGTCTACATATCTCAGTTGATACGTCATGCTCGTACATATTCACATTTTACGGACTTTTTATACATGAGTGTGCTCCTTACGCAGAAACTGCTCCAACAAAGTTAGTTGACTCTCCAACTCGCATCTTTCGTCCCTCTTTTATGTGGAGCAAAGATTAAAAATGACACTCCGTAAATTTTATAGACACAATACGGATTGGTTGATTCATACGATGCGTCTGTGTCTAAACTAATCAAGGACATGTTTTCCACATTTTAGAGTATGGTTTACGTCGTCTTGCCTTTTAAGTCCCGAAAGTTACGTCGTCTTGCCGTTTAAGTACCGAACATTTCGTCTACTAGCCTTTTAAGTACCGAACGTTACGTTGTCTAGCTTTTTAAGTACCGAACGTTATGTCGTCTACCTTTTTAAGTACCGAAGGTTATGTCGTCTTGCCTTTTAAGTACCGAACGTTTCGTCGACTAGCCTTTTAATCTAAGTACCGAACGTTACGTCCTCTAGCTTTTTAAATATCGAACGTGACCTACTCCCGAATATGACTGTTTCATTGAGTGTTAATTCACATTGTCTCAGTTTATGTTTATCCAGTGTTCATGTATTTAAAAGTTGCGAAGTTTTATTATCCTGATCGGATATTGTTTGTGTCTTATCGGTTGTAGTTGTGATTCTATCTTTAATTTTCTGTTAGTATATAGAACTAAAGATAGTTAATCACCCAGTTCATTTGTATGACTTTAATTTAAAGCAACTATGTGCACATGATTTATTTGGTTTACACAGTTTGATGTCGTAGAAAGACTGACATAGTTAGCTTCACTATTATTACTACATGTAACAAAATACTATATATCAACATTTTTGTAACTGTTATAAAATAAACAAAATTAGAAATATAACCTTGATTTATAATAATTGTTTTGAAATGAACCTGTAACGTTATGTTTTTTGTGGCGTTGTTCCATTCGTATCACAGACAAACACACTTCGATATTCTATAAAGCTATTTTTGGGAATTGTCTTTAATTATTTAAGTTATTTGTAGTTATTTTGTGAGTAACATGTCGAAATGTACTATCTATTATACTATTCATTTATGTATTTCTCTGTGTTTGGTGTTTCTGCATTTATTTGTACTCTGTTCCAGTCATGGAATGTTATCATTTAAGCGGTATATTTAACATTGCCATTAAGGGCGAAGGTTTGGTTAGCCACACAACCAGGTTCAGCTCACCATTTTTACGTAAATGTCCTGCACCAAGTCAGTATATTGCATTTGCTATCCAATAGTTCGTTTCTATGAATTGTGCATTGTTGTTTGTTTTTTGTTGCAATTCTGTGTTCTCTTATTTCGTTGTTTTGCTCTTATAGTTGATGTGTTTCTCTCAGTTTTTGTTAGTAGCCCTTCAATCGATTTTGACATTTGAATAACTACTATTAACTTTTTTTTGAAAATTTATGAACTATCTAAGAACAAAGTATTTCAAAACTTATAAAACTGTAACTCAGAGGATAGAGTTCAAATTCAAACAATCAACAGGTTGAGTAAGCTTTTGTGAGATTTAGATTAAAAAAAAACATGATAAATATATCTTGCCTTACAAATATATTTTGAATCACCTTATTAGTGATTGTGTTTATAATAACTCAGCTATACAAGTAACTTGTTAGATTGAAAATCATATCACAGAGAATAAATCATTCGAGACGACCTTTGCTAATATAAGAAGGTACACAAACTTTAAGGATTGAAATCCTTTAATGACAACAAAAGGATTTACATAACTTTTTTTAATTCTTTATTGAATGTGAACAAAAACATATCTAGGCAGGGTAATAACTAAATACTTAGCAACATATGTAGACTACATGGTAATTTAGAGTTAATTAACTTATAACATAACGTACAGTGTATATAAAGTGCGAATCCAGCTAGTTCATTTTCACTGTCATATGCGGGTATGTCTATTGTAGAATAAAGAATCATGGGAAAACTGTATTTGTTTACGTTTTGAAAATACCAAATTAATTGATTTGAAGGAAAGTTTTTACATATTTTCATTGTGATATGTCTTTATTATGTACAAACATAGCATTAAAGTTCAAATAAGTGTTATAAAAGCAACATAATATAACATATCGATTTTTGAAAGCGATCCATTTTAACTATAGATGCGATGAATTATCACTGTTAGTGCAGTCATTTCTGATGTGGAATTTTCGAAGATGCGAGGAATTTTTATAGTAGAATTATGTGATAAATTCACTTAAAACAAATGTAAAAACTTAGTTGATGACTTTAGAATATATGATAAATATATTTTCAAATTGAAATACAAACTCCTCATTTATTCTTTGTCAAATATATAGCTTTTCAAACTTGTAACAAAAACGCTTCTCAAAATGTCATATTGTATTCTTCAAATTACGTTTTTCCTTGATTTAAAAAAAAAATTAAAAGATATTTCTGTATTTTATTGAAGTCAAAGATTGATATTGCGGAGTTTAAGTGCAGTCTGTGTAACATAGAGACGAGTACATTTGAGGACGTTATCTTCCACGCAATAAATACACTTGCGAACAGAGAAATATGCATCTTGAAACGCAATGGTGACAGAAAAGCTTATAAAAGATTAACTTTCCCCAGTTGTACCCTCAACTGCTTCAATTTCCATATTCTGAAAAAGACAGTTTTGGTAGAACAAATGTTCTTGACTCGATTGTTGCTTGCATGATTTTAACTGTATAAGGTGAAACGGTATGTGACATAAATTATCCACAGTCATTAAAACATGAAATGTAAGGTGTGGGCGAACTTTTTTGTTTGCATTGGTACGTGAAGTTAAGCACCCTTGATACAAAAACAAATATCCGTAATGAACAGCTCGATACCAGAGGAGAATTTTGGGGGACAGGGGGTTGCCCCCTTTTTGGGAAAACATTTGGTTACTTTTATATGGAATCACTGGAGCGGGCCCCCTCTTAAGTAGTCATTGGACCCCTACTTACAAAATTTTCTAGATCCGCGAATGGATACTACCACAGAGGTCAAACAATGCACATTTGGGTAATTGTACACAACATGCATGCTACAATTCATGTTTGATGATCTTAGACCCTTTGGACCTCTATGTGGGCTATTTCGGTAACTTGGTAAAAATCCCCAAACTGGATACAAGGTTAGATTCAGCATGTCAAAGAATCCCAAATATCCATAAGGTCTTTTGTCTATAAAAATGCATGCATGGGATACATTTGTTATTGAAGGCATGACTGTAACAATAGGATGAAGATAAAAAAAATATGTTATCCTGGGGTCTCATTAGGGGGGGGGGTCTGATCCCTGATCCCGCTTACTGCTTTATCAGATTCCCGTATCCCGCTTATACTATGCAGTTCTCATTTTTTTAAATTTTCCGTGTCCCGCTATACTTTATTTCTCGTTTTCACGACACAATCATTTGACTATAACGTGTCACGCTTACAAAAAAATCGGCAATTCCGCGTCACGCTTATACCCCAACGCGACCCACTATTCTACTCTTTTCTGACTCATATTAAGCCCATTATAAATATATAAAAAAGTGTGTTTTTTATCCCTTTTTATCCCGTCTTGTTTCGGGTTGAGCCACAGATAGATAAGATGTCATATGTGATAATAAGACAACTCTCAAAACGAGTCACAATTTATAAAAGTATACCTTTATACGTCAAAATACGGTCTTCAACATGGAGTCTTGGCTCACACCGAACAGCAAGTTATAAAGGGCCCAAGTGTAAAACCTTTTAAACGGGAAAACCAACGATTCAATCTTTATCAAGATGTAGTAATTAGTAAACAAGGATATGGAAATGGACAAAAAAAAACAAGGATAAAGATCCCTATACGATTCATAAGAAATTTTAAAAATGGAATACATTTGAAATAAATGTTATTTCTATTGAATTTATTTAGAGTGTTTTAAAACCAAACTTTCCTCCGTAAGTTAAATTTAATCAAATCCGTCTCTTTTTTTATCTATTGTTTGAGCAAGTCGGCTAAATTAAGGCTTTACAGCTAATTTCCTAGTGCATGTAAAGCAAAACTTTGGTTGACTTGATTGTTTAGTTTGTATAATTGTTTATACAAACTTTGTAAATTAGATTGACATCTTTAAACAATATGTATCGGCATAGTTTTACCTGTATTTATATAATTATTATATTTGAATTAAATTGGGTGTTATCATAATGATTGTACAAAAAAAAAAAACCAAAGCAAGCACGCTAACTAAAGTCTTGCTTTACATGATTAAAAAAATACGCTGTAATAGATAAAAAGATAAATATATCATACAGTGAAAATGCGCCGCATATACAATACTATTGAATCGCTCTACAGTGAAAATGAAAGAATAGTATCATTATTCGACAGTAAACATGACTCGCATAAAGAAAGCATCTTAGTGGAATTCAGTTCAATATGAAGAAACTGAATGACAAAACATATTCTACGTTATACAATTTTAATAATTGTGTTGAAATGAATATTTTTTCTGCAACAACATCTTACCTGTTAGTTATAAAACACCTGCACGATCTGTTCGTGAATGTCCTAAATATTCACCTATTTTGGTATATATTTCACAGCTATTTGGATTTAGGCGCGAAAAAAAACCCGTTCGCATCTCTTACTTTGTTTTATTAGTATTATGTGTTTCTTAACATATACTTTTTAACTAATTTTCTTCATTTTCTTCAAAAATAAAAAAAAAGTCGTCTGTTTATTTATCATTCTACATCAAAAATTTCTGGCATATACAGTGAAAATGATATTTTAGGATCCGCACTTTACATACACTGACGTACATCTAACTGAATAGATGCCATTTTATCAATTACAATAGACAATATATGAATCAATCAAGTGTTAAAGATCAACCAAAAAAACTTTAACGCCATAAAATTTTTCTATTTGTCAGCAATCTTACTCAACAGTTTTATATATCATATCTTTTTAATAGTTATATAAGATACATGATGTGTTAGGCTCAGATCATGTTCTTGATTAGAATAATAAAATTCTTCTTCTTAATATATGTTCCTGGTAAAAGTTTTATTCATGCATTTTATTTTATATATGTGTCATTATGTTATGCACAATATAACATACTTAAACATAAACGTCTCCTATCAAAACACAAAACTATCAAAAGACAATCTATTTCTGCAAAAAGAAAATATATGCTGCAATAATAATCATGTAAACAAAACCGTACCTGTTCACTACCATTCTTATTCTGTTTTAGTTTTTTCTCTGTCAACATAAAAAAGTAGTGTGTTTCATATTACATACAGCCGCTTCATGTTTGTATACGCGATATGCCATTTAGTGATATGCCATTTCTGATGTTATATATGTCTGATATAGTCAGATTATTTATCAATAAAATTTTCACTAATTTTTCTAGTTTTTTTTTTATATTTTGACAAATATTTCAATAATTCAAAGAATGATTTAACAATTTTAATTTAAAAGTTTTGTCTTAAATTTCATTAATTAAAATCATTTCAAAGAGAATCCAACAGCAGGGCTGTTTTTTTTTCAAAGTACGAAAACGAGAAAGTTTGGCAAAGTGTTTTACTTCCAATGATTAGAAAATCATGTGTTTAAAAATACTTATCTCACCCGAATCGTCATTTCCGGTTTCTACATCCTTTAGTGTGTTTTTCCCTTCTAAAAAAAAGAATTGATATGCAGTATTGAAAACTTTACTACTTTCAAATATGTATTTCCATAAGACGATGTTCAGATTCGTGTTTTATCTGTTTGAAAGGAACAGAAGATACACAGACCTGAAATTTATCGAATATCTTGATAAAATTTCTTAAGAAAAATTTCGTTTTCAGTGATATCATTTTGTCGAAAAAAAAATCCACAATGATTTTATTTGATCAGCACATACATATGAATTAAAAAATCTTAAAAGGAAAGAACATATCTGATCCTTGTTTGTGTGTTTTTCAAAAAAATCATCCGTCAAAATGCCATCAGATCGAATGTTATGTTTTTGACTTGGTATAGATGATTTCCGAATAGAATGATGTGATAAATATAAGATTGAGAATGTTTATGCATTCGAAATCTCTCTTACTTTTATTAGAAACGTTCATTAAAACACACAAGTTTGGCGTGCTTAGATATAAGGAGATGTGGTATAAGTGCAAATAAACTCATCATAGATACCAGGACTAAAATTTGTATGTACGCCAGACGCGAGTTTCGTCTACAAAAGACTCATCAGTCACGCTCGAATCCCAAAAAATTAAAAAGGTCAAATAAAGTACGAAGTTGAAGAGCATTGAGGACCTTAATTCCTAATAGTTTTGCCAAATCTAGCTAACTTAATCTATGCCTGAGGTAGAAAAGCCTTAGTATCTAAAAATTCTAAATTTTATAAACAGTTAATTTTATAAATATAACCATATATCAATGATAATTCCTGTCAGCACAAAAAGTGCTGACTACTGGGCTGGTGATACCCTCGGGGAAATAGATCTTCACCAGCAGTGGCATCGACCCAGTGGCTGTAAATAAACTCATCATAGATTCAAGGACTAAATTTTGTATATACGCCAGACGCGCGTTTCGTTTACAAAAGACTCATCAGTGACGCTCGAATACAAAAAAGTTAAAAAGGTCAAATAAAGTACGAAGTTGAAGAGCATTGAAGACCAAAATTCCTAAAAGTTTTGCCAAATCCACCTAAGTTAATCTATGCCTGATGTAGAAAAGCCTTAGTATTTCAAAAGGTCTAAATTTTGTAAACAGTTAATTTATAAATATAACCATATCAATGATAATTCATGTCAGCACAAAAAGTGCTGACTAATGGGCTGGTGATACCCTCGGGGACATATATCTCCACCAGCAGTGGCATCGACCTAGTGGTTGTAAATAAACTCCTCATAGATACCAGGACTAAAATTTGTATATACGCCAGACGCGCGTTTCGTCTTCAAAAGACTCATCAGTCACACTCGAATCCAAAAAAGTTAAAAAGGCCATATAAGGTACGAAGTTGAAGTGCATTGAGGACCAAAATTTCAAAAAGTTTTGCCAAACCTAGCTAAGTTAATCTATGCCTGAAGTAGGAAAACCTTAGTATTTCAAAAATTCTAAATTTTGTAAAGAGTTGATTAATTATAAATATAACCATAGCAAGGATAATTCATGTCAGCACAAAAAGTGCTGACTACTGGGCTGGTGCAAATGAGAAAACTCTCCATCGAAGTCACAACTTATATAAGTAAACCATTATAGGTCAAGGTACGAACTTTAACAAGAAGCCTTCACTCACACCGAATAGTAAGCTATAAAGGGTATCAAAAAATACTTTTTGTAAAACCATTCAAACTGGAAAACCAACGGTCTAATCTATATGAAAAGACGAGATACGAGAAGTAGTTATGCACTATAACAATAAACGACAACTACTAAACACCAGATTCCTGACTTATTACAAGTGCAAACAATTGCAGCTGGATTATACGTTTAAATGGTACCAAACCTTCTCTTTTATCTGAAACAATAGTGTTACATCACAACATAGAAAGTCACACTATAAAATATGTCAATTAGACTGGCTTTACTCAATCAAAAAACGTAGTAACACAAAGAAACATACACTGAACGAATAAATTTAAACTATGATACAATATAAATACAAAGAAAATAAAAATCAAAGTCAAATTAACATGACAGTGCGATTTGAGAGTACGCGTAGTTACTGACAGCTAGTTAAAATGCTGAAACTATTAATAATAAAAATGTATTCATGAGAGACTAAAATAAGCTAAAACACATCCCCAGGATTTAACGTCATGGACAGTACAAGAAGACTTGTCTTTTGCAAAATCAAAAATAAATGTATCTTTATGTCTTTACTACTGTTTGAAAATAACTTACCGATGCATTTGCTGTTCTAAATTACTTACTATGTAATGTTTCGTTTTGACTTACCATTTTCATGAGAAGTATATATTTTGTCAGTGTTTCCGATATCCATACCAATGAACAACACGTTAAAGCAAAAACAACTTAAACTTAACAAAGATGAAATGTTTCCAGTAATAGAAACATAAGGGTAAAGGGAAATTTTCCAAGGGAGCAATCAAATACCATAGCTCCCGAAAAACACAATCTATGTACATTATCTAAACAAAAGACGATAAGATAAACACAAGAACTAAAACTACTTATATTAATATCAATAAAAATTGAACAACACGAATTCCACCAAAACGATGGTGACTGCCTGAATTTGCGAAAAAAAAAACACTTTTAAACGTGAAAAAGAACCATGAACGACACCACCACTATGGTACATTGTACTCGCTAAAATTCACTTTACACAAATTACCTACTTTTAATAATTAAATTGACAAGAGATAGTATAAAATCAATATATAAAGGCAACAGTAGTATACCGCTGTTCAAACTCATAAATCCATGGACAAAAAACAAAATCGGGGTAACAAACATTTACAAAGGAGGTAATATCAAAGATTTCGGTCTTCAGGTATTTATTTATCCCATTTTAAGAATCTTTATTATTAAACAGTCTTTTTTTACTTACTTTGTCATAGATAATTGCCAAATATACCCTTTGATTCGGATTGTAATGTTATAAATGCTAAATAATACTCAATGTAATATTCTCTGCCATATGTCATAGAGGTGTATCTATTTTCATAGAACTATAAAGGGTGGAAAAAAGTCATTGATAGCTGGGTTTAACATAACAAATATGGTTTAAATATTGATTAAATTTATTTCCGAGAATCGTCAGCCTAAAAGGTGGTTTTTCCTTTTCGAAAGCAACTTACTTGTTCCTATTTGGGTCATATGTTTTAAACTTTATAGATCTGTGTATATTTGTTTAGATGATATATTTAAAAAAAAATCAGATTTACAAAGATGAAATAAGAGCTAAAAATAAGTTGTTTGACTATTTAACTTCAGAGTCAACGAATATTCTGAAAATTTGGATAATTAATAAATATCCAAATCCCTACCGCGATAACCTAAAAGCATGTATACATGTTCCAGGGACAACTAGATAAGGCAATTTCGTTGAAAAACGAAAGATGAGTCTAGCTCAATACTTTTTTTTATCTCAAAAACAACAAATGGTCTAAATAAAAGTCGCCGTAAGGAGAGACATAACCTTCAACATTTATCAAATTTAAATGTTCATTATGCAACTTCAATCAAGAACATAATTTACTTATGTTAAATAGACTGTATGCATGCATATATAATACGACATCAAAATAAGTGATATTAGATAGATAGTACCTGTAAGATTCATTGAAATACGAATTACAAAAAAATGACATAGATTCACACCCTTGATATTTGAATGATATCTTGTTGGATTGTAAACTGAATAGCTTATCACTGTCTGTCATTGTCAATTTATGTTTCATTACATAAACTGTATGGAATTCTAACCATAGTTTTGTGAATGTTGTGTGCTGTTTTTTAATGTTACTTAAGTAGTAAAAAATCATGGTTTAATCAGTATATGACTGAGAATGTTTGATCTGTTAAAAAAGTAAGCAAACTTATTTCGCTTGAAAAAAGCTTAGACAATCTAAGACGTAGACGATGTTTAAGACACACATCACTTCTGTTCATATATAATGTCAATGTTTGTTCTTCGTCGTCATCAGATGAATTCAAAATAGCAGCACTAAAGAAAGGAGGGCATTTACCTTATATACCGAAAATTGAGTAAATGTTGACATTGTTTTGAGTTATAAAAATCAGGATTATACCACTTTTTATTTCGTCAGAATCAATCTTTCCTTATGGGGAAAAATATGAATAGATACTGGAGTAGATGCTAAAGTTAGAAAAACTGCCGCGTTTCTACTAACAAATGACGAAAGACAATCTGTAGACGAATTTTTCCGATTTCTTATGCATACTTTGCAAACGTATGCTAAAAACAATTGAACTAAACGTGTGTTCGCTGAACTTTTTTGTTATCGTTTGTGTTAAAAAGAAATACTTACTCTATATTATGCATGAAAGAGAGATCGCTTCGATTGTCATTGGTATGGTTCTCGTCTATCATCAGGCTATAGATTTTAGGTGTTGCACAAATTATATGTTATGTATAATCATCGTTGTATATGTTTATTTTTTAAATGTGAATAAGAAAATGCCACGACAATTTTAACCTTCATATTGTTCAAGTTCCTGCACTAAAAATATAGAAAATAAATGTTCATGTCCTTTTCTGTTTTTCTAAATTCCACTGTCTGATTTATTTAAAATCGTATTCGTGTCCATATTTTAAATGTAAAGTTTGCAGATTTTACATTAGTGTACTGTTATTTGAGTATTTATATACACACACACAATATATGTAAAGGACAAACCAGCAAGAGTAGATGTTATAAAATCATGATGACAAATATATCAACTGGATGAGTTGAACCTTTTTCAACTGATTTTTATAGTTCGTTCTTATATTGTACTGTTTACCCCAAGGGTGACTGGGTATAGAAATATGGTCACTTGGGCTTCTCTCGACCTGCAGTAAAACGTTTGTCGAAGTGGGGCGTCCGTTTGGCTGTGTGGGATGTATCAAATTTGCAGTCACGTCCAGTCAGAAGGGGGACGTTAAATCCGATGCCTCGTGTAAAGAGAGTGCCACGCTCTTTGCACGTTAAGAACCCTTGCAACAACTCTTAGAGGGGTCCATAGGTGGCCTGTTGCAAGGCAAATTTTCTGTCCATATCCAATATACCCTCATTTTTCAGTGGCAGTCTAAATTTACCCGACCATTATTCCAGATGGCCTCTATTATATCAACCTAATGTATTTATTATGAAATTGTTCTCGTCCTGAATATGCATGAAATATTTGCCACTGGACGTTAAGAAACCATCAATCAATCAATATATTGTACTGTTAAACAATTGTCCCAGGTTAGCAGAGGGTTGGGATCCCGCTTTCATGTATAACTCCGCCACATTCTGTATGAATTTGCCTGTGTCAAGTCAGGAGCCTGTAATTCAGTGGTTGTCGTTTGTTTATGTGTTACATCTTTGTTTCTCGTTCATTTTTTGTACATAAATTAGCCGTTTCTTTTCTCGTTTGATTTGTTTCGGCTTTGCGCATTGTTGAAGGCCGTACGGTGACCAAAAGTTGTTATATTTATTTGTCATGTGGTCTCTTGTGTAGAGTTTGTCTCAACATGGCAATCATACGACATTTCCTTTTTTATTTACAAATAGCCTTCGTCAGTGTCAATAATTTTATCAATACTAGTATTGATAAAGGTATTGACACTGTTCTTATTACAACAAAATCGAACTTCAATATAATCTCACTTACATTCGATACTGAGATTGATAAAAAAAAAATATAGCTTAGTATCTTTAATCTCAAGCTTTTGATGTCAAATTCGTCATGATATAATTCATTGTTCGTGTTGTTACGAGGAAAATATAAATTTAGTATTCCTGGAATTCAATGTAATAGCTTATCTTACCAATAAAACATTCGTCTCGCAACAAAGGTATGGCACGAAGTTTTAAAAAAAATAAAACTCACAAACATTTAAATCGTTTTTTAAAAACACTATTCCGATGAATATGTAGGAGTTTTTGTATCACTATATATTCCATATTAAGTTGATAAAATGAACTGCATTATAATAGATAACTATATATTTGGACAGGTATCAGAAATAGTATTCACATGTCTTAACTACACTATAATTTGGTTAACTAAATAAGAATCAACTGAAATATGCATTTTCCCAATCAGAAATACTAGTGCCAGCATTTAATCAAGTTTATGCATCTAATAATTTAGTACCCGAATAATATGCACACATATAACAGTTTCTGATCTAAGAAACTTACACACAATTTGATAAACAAATATAGATTATTACATTGATACGAGTGGATTCTCGGATTTATCCAATCGAGATAGTTAAATTATAAATTTTAAAGTCCAAGCCTCGGCGAGGTTAAAATTTATAATTTAACTATCGCGATTGGATAAATCCGATAATCTACGAGTAACTATGTAAGAATCTGTTTCTCTAATGATTAAAAACCGTTTTCTTTTTTTGTTAACCAAAAATCCCCTTCGAGTGGCTTTCACATTGCATGAAGTTGCCAATTTCATTAACACCTGTTATGGCATATTTTGATTCATCCAGTTAGCTAAAAAGTTCAAGACCCATAGCATCATCCAATGATCTTCTGAGATCACCGGCAACCACACGTTGATCAAATTTGTTTATACAATGGGTTTGGAAAGGGATAAATTTCCATAGAATTCGAGAAACAAAAAATACACAATAGGCAACAGTAGCAGAACGTTTCTATATACTAGCAAAAGAATTCCAAATGCTAAATTTTAATCTATGAATACCCATCATAAACGGAGAGTGCAACCCAAAAAAAATATCTTTTAGAGACCTGCGAATACTACGTGGTAATGATGCCACACCATTATATCACAATAGAAAATTAAAAAGGTAGTTTTGACTGTCGATACCTTCGACAAGATAGAACAGAAAAACAAAGAACGGGGATAAGAAATACTGTATGAATAAAATATAAAAATCAAATCAGTAATTGTAGTCCTTGTTTTTTGGCAGGCAGTGTCATCAGACACATTTTTAAACCAAATACCTTATAGATGATTGTGACCAAATTAGTATAATTGGTTTCAGAGGAGTTTTTTTTTAAAAGATTACCTCCATCTATAATAATATTAAAGATGATTACCAAAACCTGCACAATTTCTTTAAAATTACTAGTTAAAGAACTGCCAGCCAACAACAGGTTGTCTGATTCGTCTGAAAGTTAGATAAATCTCAACCTGATATTTTTAGCCTTTTGCAATTTACTCTAAATGCGTTAGTTTTAAAGATATACAAAATGTAAGTCAAAAACTGCACTTTACCCCAATGTTCTATATTAGGGGGCAATTGACTCCCCTTTTCAAATGGCAATTTCATAACCTACATTAATGAGATTATGTTAAAATAAGACAGGCTTTACCTGTGAATTTTATTTTCAATTTAAACATACTACAAACAGGGAAATGTTCGCGGCAGTTTGATTTTCACTTTTTTCGTGGTGAAACTTGAAACGTGCAAATGAACACTACCGATATTGTTACATAAATAGCACTCATTATAAATATGTTAATGACACCTGTCTATCAGTTATATTGTATATATAGTATTATCTTGTTGAATCTTCTACACATATTAATCAAATCAAAAATCAATTATTACCATTAATCCTGACAGTTTTTATATCACTCTTAATAAGGTCTTCTTTTCTTTTATTGTGTATGAGTTTTTACAAGCAGACAAGACACAACTTTTAATCTCTTTTAACTTTGATAAAACGAACACGAAAGATTTCTGATTGATTTAATCACTTGATTCATTATGCATCCCTTTTGAAAAAATTAATATAGGCAATCGCGAATTCAAAACGACGCGAATTTAAATTGTGTTCATAAAACACGAAATAAAGACGGCGCGAAAATTTCCATGTTTACAGTATTTAAACTTCATAATCTGTTGAAAAAAAAACGGAAATACCGTGATGTGTTCGATTTTGGTTCTGTTGTTTGGGAATTAGTTATGACGTTATTTAAGTAATGACGTCATATTCAATGTAAACAAACAAACGATATCATCAGGTAACATTTTTTCATATCAAAGAATTATTATAAATGAAATTGTACTAGATTGATAAATATATCTTGCTCAAAGTCTCATGAAAACGAGACCGAAAAAAGAAAGAAGAATTTTGATTTCTGTGCAGATGCGGGAATCGAAAAAAGTTAGCAAAAAGTTAACGATTTTGAGTTTATAAGTCAATAAATGTTTTAAAAAAAAATTAATTGATTTTTCTACTGTAATAGGGATGAACCTTATTAAACATAATTTAATTTTGGATGTAACACGTTTTCTGATTAGCGGACAGTGCTTTGTATATCATCTCATAGACATAATTTTGTCATGTGACCGTGACGTCATCAACATTTTTTCATAAACTATTTTTTTTTCTATTATATTGAATAGACAGGGGGAAAAAATTACAGTCATTCCTTAAAAATGTTGACTGAACATGATTACTATCTAAAATTATATCCTTACAACAAATAAGGCTTACTTCTTCATAACGATAAAACCAACTAACCATAACATTGTGATAGTTAGATATTCTATAAATAAGTATGTCATTATAATCTTTGTATTTATAACATGAAATTAAATGAAAACATCTACAATTATGTATCTTTCTTCACGCACGGTCTGTACCTTTGTCATTTTGCAGATAAAATTAGGTTCAGAACGAAGAAATTTGTTTTCGGATCTTTCATACCTTGAAAAGTATGCGTCCAATTGATCCCGACAGTGGCAGATTGCAATTTACTTTTAGACGTGCCTTTATCAAGCACGTGATTTAAGTATAACACAACGTGAACCAGAGGATCGGGAAAATATCTGAATAATTAAAAAAGGATTATGTCAGTTGATATCCATTCGTTTAATGTGTTTGAGGTAGTGACTTTCCTTTTTAAATTTTCCTGTGAGTTAAGTAATTTAACATTTGTGATTTTAAACTTCAAATTAACCTAAAAGAAACAATAAAATTACTTAGCAATGAATTGAATTGTCATCTTGGTGATACACAACGTGAAAATGAAAGCATTGTGAAAGAAACTGAACATTGACCAATGATTTTGTATGATATTGCACAATGGCATTTGATCAAGATTACTTTCAAAACATCAGTGTCAATTTTATCGTATGCTTTTGAAACATAAAAATCAAAATTGATAATTTTTATGTAGAACTGGTCGAAGAGGTAACAACCCTACCATAGAGCAAAATACATCCGAACGCCACATATGGATACAGTGCAGTTAATTTGGTATCATGCTACTAAGATATCTTGACGCCAAATCGCCTTTATTATATCCGTCGCGCTAGACAACTTGACCACCTTGGATTCACAATAAAAAGGCTTTACGTAGCCGGATTTTCCTTTCCGCGTCAGTTTTGATCTAGCGACGTAATACAGTACATGATATGTTAAACATGAAGATAGTATAGTTACAGATCTGCTCAATTATCAATTGTAAAGGATCCTTCAAATAAATGCAACATACAGTCACAGAAATACTCATCTTTATTAGTACGTCTGAACTAGTGACAACTCTACAACAAATGTATCCACCGGATCACCAGCAGTAATGGTGATACATGGTCTTGTACATTCGGTATTTACACCTTGTCTAAACACCAACCCAACAATGCTAGGTCTGTAAATTTGCTTACGCAAATTTTTGCACTTCCCTCGCCGGGATTCGAATTTATGCTACTGAGATATCATGACACCAAATCACCTGCACCTTGGCTTCACAATAATAAAGCTGTAAGTGGCCGGGTGTTACCTTTCCCTGTCAGTTTTAATCGAACGTCGTAATACAGTACATGATATATATATATGACATGCAAATGGTATTGTTACAGATCATCTGCATTATCTATTGTAAGGGGTCCTTCAAATTAATGCAAGATACAGTCACAGATCATCAGAAATATTTATATTTATAAGTACGTCTGAACCAGTGACAAATTTGTTGTAGAGTTGTCACTGGTTCAGACGTCTCTTGTTTCTATACTTTTGATATGACAAGTATAAAATAAAATTGAGAATGGAAATGGGGAATGTGTCAAAGAGACAACAACCCGCCCAAATAAAAAACAACAGCAGAGGGTCACCAACAGGTCTTCAATGTAGCGAGAAATTCCCGCACCCGGAGGCGTTTGTCAGATTTTATAAATATATATATTATAATCTTCTGAATTTGATTAACTCACTAGAACTGTAATGGCTTTTTTGTGGTTCCTCTTCTGGTGCCTTCTTATTCATTTTGCATAAGCAGCTACCTATTTACGTCCGTTCATCCGGGTACTTCACAGATGTACGAAGTTGAAGTTCTTTTGTCAAAACAAATAACTATGTCATTCTATATCACTCTCTAGGCATGACACGCAGCCTATGAAAAAGGGGATATTTATAGTTGGTTTTTTTCCCGCGAAGACCAGTCTGAAGTTGACTTGATATTTACCATATGATGATCTACAAAAAAATCGTAATATTCTAATAAATAAACATCATCATTTGCAACTCAACAGGTGAACATCCATAGTCTTTTATTCAAGCTTGAGGTTTTACAAGCGTCTTGTGTCTATCTAAATCTGTATTTACGTCAACTAAAGACCTCTTCCTCGTGATTTTTTTATTTTTATTCGAATGGGGCAGTTTCCTCGGAATTTTGTCCTTATAAAACAAGGTTTTCACCCCTGTTTTGGGACGTTTAAACGAAATTAAGAACATTCACTCGATATTAAAAGAAATCGACTTCTAAACAAATACACTGAAAACTTTCAAACCAGTTAATTTCCGTCACATGATAAATTTTTAATAATAAACACTTTTTAAGCAGCTGAAATATGATCAACGACCATCTTATCAAGGACATTAAAATAACTGAATATCGTACAAACTGCTATATATAAAAATATTTACGAGATTGTAACATATTGTTACATAACAGAAATTAATTAAGAGAATTAAAATCAGAATATTTCTCTCATTTGTTAACAATGGCAAATAACGTGATAGTTGGATTATGTAATAAAAATGCATAGCTCTCAAGATGTATAGTGTAAAATTAATTATTTAGTTGTTCATGAATCTTAGAAATTTCACTTTTAATATCTTACTTGGTACTGATTTAAATACTTGATATAATAGATTGTGCGCTTTAAAGAGTTAAATGTGAGACTAACTTTACATTAGGAAGTTCTTGTTTCCTTATGAAATGTAAGGATCCAGACTTAAGATACCGATATGCATTTATTTTGTTTTATCTTATTAAACTTATTGAAACATTATGATAACATAACATAGGTGAGATGGTGATATAACAGATTGTTACATAAATTTTATTGATTTAGATCAGAAAAGTGATTTGATAAGGTTCACAAAGTTATAGTGAATGCGAAGAATTCTTATAATGCAGGTATTAATCTTATGTAAGCTAATCGACGCAAGAATGTCTCTAATATTTCTATCTTACATAATGCATTATTTAACTTACACAAATGTATGTATCAGTTATGGTAATGTACCAAATATCATAACCCCAATTCCAAACTGTTCTACATCAATACCTAGATATCATTTATTTTATAAGAGTATAACTCTAGCTACACATGCAGCCTGTATTATCGTATTTAAAATTGAAGAATAGTCGAATGGTTAGATGAAAGTTTTCAAAGGTACCAGGATTATAATTTAGTACGACAGGAGGCGCGTTTCGTGTACATAGGACTCATCAGTGACGCTCATATCAAAATAGTTTTAAAGCCAAATAAGTACAGAATTTAAGATCATTGAGGATCCGAAATTCCAAAAAAGGTGCCAAATACGGCAAAGGTAATGTATGCCTTGGGAAAAAATTAAAAGTTTTGTAAACAGGTAATTTATAGAAATGACCACATTATTGATATTCATATCATAATAGAAGTGCTGACTACTGGGCTGGTGATACCCTCGGATAAACTTTTTAAAATATTATGTAACCAACACAATGAGATAGTGATAAACAAATTGTTACATAATTTGTATGATTTAGATTAGAAACGTGCTTACATATAAACGTTCATAAAATTATGTTGAATGCAAAGAATTCTAATAATACTTTATTATTTCTATCTTACATAATACATTTTTTACCTTACAAAAAACGTATGTTTCAGCTTTGATAATGTACAAAATATTATAACCTTAATTCCAAACTGTTCAACATTAGATCCTATATATCATTTATTTTATAAGAGTATAACTCATTTACATACAACATATATTGTTGTATTTTACATTGAGGAATAGTCAAATGGTTAGACGAAAGAGAGATAATCTATAATGGACAAATAAACTCATTATAGAAATTTCATATTTACGCCATACGCGCGTTTTGTCTATAAAAACTCATCAGTCCTGCTCGAATAAAAAAATGTTAAAAAGACCAAATAAAGTACGACGTTGAAAAGCATTGAGGACCAAAATTCCTCAAAGTTCTACAAAATATAGCTATAGTTATTTATTCCTGAGGTAGAAAAGCCGTAGTATTTCAAAAATTTAAAAATAAAAAGTTTTGTAAACAGTTTATTTATAAATATGACCACATCAATGATAATTCCTGTCAACACAGAAGTGTTGACTACTGGGCTGGTGATACCCTCGGGGAAGTGGCATCGATTCAGTGGTTGTAAATTATCTCATCGTAGATACCAGGATTAGATTTAGTATCTTCGGCAGACGCGCGTTTCGTCTGCCAAAAAAAAATTAATAAATGTTTTAATGTTGTTTTCCATCAGTTTCATTAGAATGAAGATAACAAAATTGTATTTTAAGCTCCAACGGGTTTTTTTCTTTGTTGTTGATATTTTGACAATTTGTATTGGGATATATCTATACTACTTTAATAAAGAAGAGACTGAGCTGCATCCCATCTAAAACCATCAAGGTCGGAAATATTCATGATAGGAATCATAAATATAGTGTTTTTTTTTACTTTACAAATTCGTCTTTATACAAAGCTATATTTTTTATTGACTTCTAAAATAGGGAAATAAAATTGAGAATGGAAATGGGGAATGTGTCAAAGAGACAACAACCCGACCAAATAAAAAACAACAGCAGAGGGTCACCAATAGGTCTTCAATGTAGCGAGAAATTCCCGCACCCGAAGGCGTCCTTCAGCTGGCCCCTAAACAAATATATACTAGTCCAGTGATAATGAACGCCATACTAATTTCCAAATTGTACACAAGAAACTAAAATTAAAATAATACAAGACTAACAAAGGCCAGAGGCTCCTGACTTGGGACAGGCGCAAAAATGCGGCGGGGTTAAACATGTTTGTGAGATCTCAACCCTCCCCCTATACCTCTAACCAATGTAGTAAAGTAAACGCATAACAATACGCACATTAAAATTCAGTTCAAGAGAAATCCGAGTCTGATGTCAGAAGATGTAACCAAAGAAAATAAACAAAATGACAATAATACATAAATAACAACAGACTACTAGCAGTTAACTGACATGCCAGCTCCAGACTTCAATTAAACTGACTGAAAGATTATGATTTCATCATATGAACATCAGACACAATCCGTCCCGTTAGGGGTTTAGTATCATACCATCATAACATATATGAGAAGAACATAACCCGTGTCATGCCAACAACTGTTTTTAGAATAAATGTGTTTAGTTCCGATGCAAAGACCTTATCAGTGACTCAATATTAACGCCAAAATATGCAATCTTTAATGACTTGACAACAGTATCGTAATTATATCCCTTCTTAATAAGTCTATTCAAAGGTTTTGTAAGTTTCTGAGGTGAATATTGACACCTTTGTGCTTTATAAAGAATATGACCATAAAAAATTGGATGTGAAATACCTGAACGTATTAGAAGTCTGCATGTTGAGCAATATTTACGAATGATGTCTTTATACCGATGATAAAATTTAGTAAATGTTTTGACTAGTTTGTGATATCGAAAACCCTGGTGTAATAATTTTTCAGTAATACATAAATTTCTCTCGTTAAAATCTAAAACATTGTTACATACACGAGCGAATCGTACAAGTTGAGATATATAAACACCATAAGATGGTGACAAGGGAACGTCACCATCTAAAAACGGATAATTAACGATAGGAAATGAAAAATCATCCCTTTTATCATAAATTTTAGTATTCAGCTTTCCATTAGTGATATAGATATCAAGATCGAGAAAAGGGCAGTGGTAATTGTTAGTATTAGCTTTATTTAAAGTAAGTTCAACAGGATAAATTTCATTAATATACATACTGAAGTCGTCATTATTGAGAGCCAAAATGTCATCCAAATATCTAAAAGTATTATTAAATTTGTTTATCAGATGTTGTTTCGATGGGTCTTTGCTTATTTTTGTCATAAATACATTAATTACCTTGAAAACAAATCGATTAAAAGTCAGCAACTGTATATGATAAATAACTATACGGACAATGCAAGTTGACTGCGCAAAAAGCACAGTTGCAATATAATTAACAACCTGAGCATTACGACGTCCCCAGAGATGAGTTATTCAAACGATACCGGAAGTTCGTTGAGTATTTCCCGTAAAAAGACTACTGACCAGTTTTTGCATTTGAAACTAATTACCGGTTAATAGTTGTTTTTACAGGAAAATGTTTGTTTATAGTAAGCAGCTCATATCTAGTAAGTAGAGTTTGCCAGACAATTTAGTTATAATTGTAACTTTCTTCGTTCATATTTTTGTATGAGAAAATAAATACCGAGGTCGAATAATATCATAAATTACGTGTTTACAAATGTGATGAAACTATTTTCCGAATAGTAAAAGTTATTTTTCATAAGAACAACTATCTTTCTCCACCTGTGTTTGCAATAAATCCCGTGATAATTTTACCATTGGCTAATTGGAAGGTTCATTCAACCATTGGCAACATTTTCTTAAAGCTTACATTAAATGAAATACATCTGATTAAGTGTTATATTGACATAAAGTTATTTCATAAGAAAATACTTACTGAGGTCAATAATAAGATAAAAAATGACGAGTTTACAAATCGCAAAACAAGGAACCTTAAAGAATTTTGTTAATTGATAAAGGACAAGTCATTCATATTTGATCATTCAAAACATTTTGATGAGTCTTCAAGCTACGAAGAGTATAAAATATTATTTAATTTCTACATTTAACTTATAATAGAATATTTTAAAAGTTGATTTTCTCATTTTCTTTATAACACTTTATTTTGGTTTTTACTAGATTTGACTAGACTGGAGCGTTGGAATGTAATTCATTATTTCTATGTATCAAAATAATTATATCTTAAGACTGTTGATTTTAACGTCTATTAACAAAAAACAATATACCTGTTATTCAAAAGTAATGGTGTTTTAATTCTCGTGTCAAACATAAAGAACTAGCCAAGGAATTCGTTTTTGTCCCGGCTGATAAAGCTGCTAATAATCTTATTATTGTTTAACGTAAATTTTAAATTGAGGTTCTACAAAAAGAAATCACCAGTTATCCAACATTCTAACTGACTCTTTCAGAAAACGACATATGTAATGCCCGCGTCACACTGTCCCGATGTTTACGCCGATGGCAACATGATTATGGAAATTTTAAAATCGGGACTGATCGTATCCATATCGGGCTATTCGTAGTGCCATCTTTAACCATCGTAGAATCATCGGCCACTTTTTCTAGCCTTCGGGGACAACTTCGGGAAGGGTTCTAAATTTTTTAACATGTTAAAAAATCCCCGAAGGTGCGTCCGATGTTGAGGGTTCCTATTGAGTTCGTATCACCATCCTCACCATCGTAATGTCACCGGGAATGCATCTTTGAACATCGTATTGCATTCGTGTTTCCATCGTTTCCATCGAGCAGTTTTGACATTATGATGTCTACACGAATGAATCACGAAGCTACCCGAAGGTCCTATGATGGCAACACGACTCCGTGAAGACCTCGTAATCCCGTCGTGTTGCCATCGAATAAAAGTACGAAGGCGACAAGATGGAACTACGACGGCAATATCAAGTAACATAATGAAAATCATAAACGCGCCTCGTACACCAACACTGCAGGTACACGTATATAGGGAAACCAACTTTTTCTTCATTATTCTGATTTTTTATGTATTGTCTGAGTTGTTGTCACACGAATGCTTACTCCATAACCATTTTGTTTTCTATATGTCATATTTTGCCGCATTTGTTGCTTTCTCCACATCCTTCCTTTTGTCTATATTATTATGATATTCTCATGGAAAGAGCTCTTTTTGAATAAAAGGGATCAACGAACCCATTACCTTACCTTTAAGATAGATCAGTAAACATGGGCATAATTATGGGTGATTATTCAGACTAGTGCACACATTTTACAGTTCAAACAAGGCAATGCCGAGCGTGGCATCCCCTCGTATGTAACATATTGGGGACAAATATGGACACTATATTTGTATATGACACATGCAGAAAATGGCAAATTGAATATGTTATCCATCGTGTAGGCTTCGGCTGAGATATGAAGCTTAAATACCCGTCTTCGGTTAACCTTCGTATGTCCATCTTTTGCTATCGTATTTAATTTCGGTACCATCGTATAGACTTCGTTATTCATCGTACTTGCTTCGGTCACTTTTTGGTATTTTAACGAGATCGGGACCAACTTCGTACGAACTTACAATTTTCGCATTCGGGTGTCCATCGTATATAAAAATCGGGACAGTGTGACGCGGGCATTACACACATTAATTTTTATCTACCGCTTTACAAAGCAGAACCAAAAACAATGAAAGTTCCAACTATGTATTGGCTTCCGAAGCTACAAAAGATACCTTACAAATATAGATTTATTTCGTCTTAAAGCCATTGTTCCACTACTCAATTACCTGTTCTTCTTACCAGTACACTTGGTACAATCAAAAACCTGATAATAAATTGTTCAAACAAGGCCTTCAAATGGGAAGGAATTAATTACTTTTGGAGTGTCAATAACTCGTTGGAAGTACTTGATAAATTGCATGCTTATATTGGTGATTTTTAATCTGTTTAAAGTTTTGATTTTTCTACCCTATATACTACATTGCCTCAAATTCTCATTTAAAAAAAAATACACACCTAATTAAATGGGCATTTAAAACGTCAGAATGTGAATATATATATGTTCAAACTTTTGTAGGTCATTTTATAGTAGCAGTAAAAAAATATCTATGTCAATTAGATATGTTTGAAACTATATCTGCCCTTGAATTTTTACTATATAACCTTTTTAGATTACCTTAGCTGAATTTGGCAATTTTTTTAGGAACATAAGTTCCCAATGTTTTTCGACTTCGTACTTTATTTGACCTTTTTAACTTTTTTTGATTAGAGCGTCACTGATGAGTCTTTTGTAGACGAAACGCAAGTCTAGAGTATATACAAAATTTAGTCCTGGTATCTATGATGAGTTTATCTACAACCACTGGGTCAATGCCACTGCTGGTGGAGATTTATATCCCCGAGGGAATTAACAGCCCAGTAGTCAGCACTTTTTTGTGAATTATCATTGATATGGTTATATTTATAAATTACCTGTTTACCAAATTTTGAATTTTTGAAATACTAAGGATTTTCTACCTCAGGCATAGATTACTAAGCTGTATTTGGCAAAACTTTTTAGGAACTGTAATCCTTAATGCTTTTCAACTCCGTACTTTATTTGACCTTTTTAACTTTTTTGGATTCGAGGGTCACTGATGAGTCTTTTGTAGACAAAATGCACGTCTGGCGTATATATAAAAAATAGTCCTGGTATTTATGATGAGCTTATTTGTTCGCTTTTGAGTTCCGTATATCGTCATGTTATCGGAATTCCAATGGGGACTAACTGTGCACCACTTATTGTGGACCTGTTTTTGTATTGCTATGAGTTACAATTGATGACAAAAATCAGCAAAAACCAATCGAAACAACATCTGATACACGAATTTAATAATATTTTTAGATAGTTGGATGATATTTTGGGTCTCAATAATAACGACTTCAGTGTGTATACTAAAGAAATTTATCCTGTTGAAATTACTTTAAATAAAGCTAATACTAACAATGACCACTGTTCTTTCCTCTTGATATCTATATAATTAACGGAAAGCTTAATACTAAAATTTATGATAAAAGAGATGATTACTCATTTCCTATCGTTAATTATTCAATTTTAGATGATGACGTTCCCTTGTCACCATCTTACGGTGTTTATATATCTCAACTTGTACGATTAGCTCTTGTATGTAACAATGTTTTAGATTTAAAAAAAAGAGAAATTTATGTATTACTGAAAAATTATTACACCAGGGTTTTTGATATCACAAACTAGTCAAATCATGTTCTAAGTTTTATCATCGGTATAAGGAACATCATTCGTAAATATAACTCAACATGCAAACTTCCTATAAGTTCAGGTATTTTATGTCCAATATTCTATGGAAATATTCTTTATAAAGCACAAAAATGTAAGTATTCACCTCAGAAGCACACAAAGCCTTCAAATAGACTTATTAAGAAGGGATATAGTTACTGTTGTCAGGTATTGAAGATTGCATATTTTTCGCGTTAATATTGATTCACTTATAGGGTCTTTGATCGGAACTAAACACATTTATTCCAAAACCAGTTGTTGACATGACACGGGTTATGTTCTTCTCATATGTGTTATGATGGTATGACACTAAACCCCTCACGGGTAGGATAGTACCTGATATCCATATGATGAAGACATAATCCTTCAATCAGTTTAATTGAAGTCATGAGCTGGCATGTCAGTTAACTGCTAGTAGTCTGATGTTTTTTTTGTCTTATCGTCATTTTGTTTATTTTCATTGGTTACGTCTTCTGACATCAGACTCGGACTTCTCTTGAACTGAATTTTAATGTGCGTATTGTTATGCGTTTACTTTTCTGCATTGACTAGAGGTATAAGGGGAGGGTTGAGATCTCATAAACATGTTTAACCCCGCCGCATTTTTGCGACTGTCCCAAGTCAGAAGCCTCTGGCCTTTGTTAGTCTTGTATTATTTTAGTTCTTGTGTACAATTTGGAGTTTAATATGGCGTTCATTATCACTGAACTAGTATATATATTTGTTTAGGGGCCAGCTGAAGGACGCCCCTGGATGCGGAAATTTCTTGCTGCATTGCAGACCTATTGGTGACCGTCTGCTGCTGTTGTCTGCTCTATGGTCGGGTTGTTGTCTCTTAAACACATTCCTAATTTCCATTCTCAACTTTATATACAGCAATGTCTGTATGGAATATGGACGATAATTGGATTGTTTCTTGTTTTACTCTGTTATAAATAGTCTTTTGTGTGTTTGTTTTGTATTTCTGTCAAGTAGCATTGTCATTATAACGATGTTTTTTTTTTTAAATTGTCATAAAGTAGGAGGTATGGATAGCCATTAAACCAGATTAAACCCGTCTTTTTTTTCTAATATTGTCCTGTACTAAGTCATGAATATGGAAGTTGTTATCAAACAGGTCGTTTCCATGTATATTTGCATTTCTTTCACTTCAGTGTATCTGTTGTTCTTCTGTTCTTATTTAATAGTTGAGTTTTATCCCGGTTTCAATTATAATTATTGGTCCGGATATGTTTTCTCTCAATCGATTAATGACTTTTGTATACGGGCATGCTACTGTTGTCTTTATTCATGAGTGTTAATGTGTTTGATTTTGTTGAAAAATCATAGACAGAAACGGTTGAAAAAACTTCCAAATATTAAAATTATGGAAATGAAAACAATAAGTTCGTTGATTAGTTGATCGTTAATCTAAAAAAGCTGAAGTGTGAATTAGGAAGTGGAGCCTACCCTATGTTTTTATCTAGCAGATACAGTTATCAGCTCAAATTCTGGATTAGAACCTTGATCTATTATTTCATTTTAAACCATTGACAGAGACGGTTTAACATTTATTCTGTATCTAGCTTCACATATCTAAATAAAAGCTGTGTGTAAGGGTAATTGTAGGTGTGTATTTATTGTTCACTTCAAATTGGCAATGTTTTTTGCATGTTCTGTCGTCTGATTCAGTTTATCTCTTTAAAAAACTAATAGTACAACATTGTTCTCCATTATTAAACATATGTTAGTATACAAAACAATATTTATCGTTATTCCCGCGATATGAGGGCGTTACGACTAGTTCAGGCACATACGTATAACTGTTAACAGTGACATCAACAAAAGTGCAAAGTGGAGAAGAATTAATATAAGTTGCAATAAATTGTTTCCCAATGAACTATAAATAAATATGTATAAACTTACAAAATTGTGCACGTCATCAGTGCTAATCTAGGGGTGCTTCATATATATATCGAATTATTAAAAGTCTTGAGTATAGATAAACATATCTAAATAAAAAGTCCAATATTTTCGAATAGTGAATATACTATTTCATATTCACAAGTACTTTGAAATTCATGTTTTACAACAATCTTCAGGTGAAAGGTGAATAATTGTAACTATGAGACGGTAGTTAAGTACGTAACGTCATAAAACAATTACATAAGGGAGATAAACGTTCTAAAGTAAAATATGGAAAACCAAATATTTCAAACTAAAAAAATAGAAAAAATAAACAGGCACATATTTACAAAGTCAATTTAACGCACTACACACACAGAGTCCTGCAGATGTTTCGGTCTACTATGGATACGTTCAGTTGGTTTCGTTTCTTGGTGTTCAATCACGTTGTCCTCTCAATGATGAACGATAGCGATCAGCTGTGCATGATTGTCCGTGCGTTGACTGTTTAATTGGTAGATTTATTTCTGACTGTTTAATTATTAGATCTTTTGTTAATACAAAAGGTATACGATATCTCTGGTCTTCGGTAGTCATACTGTACGAACTAATATTACATTTTCATCAGCATGTTCCTTCGTCCATTCTTTTCCATTTTGAACGCTTTTATTATGACTTCATCTCCTTCCGATAGTTTACTCTTATCCCTTAGTAATAGGGTTGTAAATGTTACACTGTTTATAATGTTGAATTCTCATGTTTCCTATAACATCTGTTTAAATGTTCGACTTCAATATTGACACTGATTGTAATAGCGTTGTTTCTCTTCTTCAAAACATACGTTGAGACTGTTGAATGGCGGTCAATTGTCCGAAAATACATAATCAGGTACGTAGTCCATATACATGTATCAAAAAATGTTTCTTCAAGACTCCAATGACTTTTATTAGGTGATTTGGAATCTATTTATTGGTTTTAAAGAATGGATCAAAACATGTTTTACATCAAGCATAAACTGAGGATATTTTTAGGTCATAATATACCATTAACATCATAATGGAATAACTACGGCACACACCATTTAATTGTCATTAGGGCGTATATTTTTATGCCGTTTCTCATTTGATTTTCGCGATTCCAAGGGTCGCTTCATCCCTACTTTTAATCTCAAATTTAATTGAAAACATTGTTCTTTTCAAAGATATGTTTAAACATTGAAACAGCTGTGACATGTAATCACTTTATTATTACTTTAGCATAGGTATCAATAAAAAAAATGTCTTTTAATGTACATTCTCGTACTTCAAGAAAATCATTCAAATGTTAATGCTTTTACATTAAAAATGCTTCCTTGCACATTCCCGTGTAACAGTGCATAACCTTGATAACTGTAACCACAGTATTGGACGTAAGTGTAACTATTTTATCTTTATTTTCAGACATTAAATGCGTCTTTTTTTTTAAATATGCTTGAAGTTTTAAAGACAGCTTTGATTAATAAAAGAGAGCATTTTACCAGATAAAACAGTGTTATCGTGGGAATATAATATCATACATCTCCTCTTAAGTTCGTGTAAATCTTATGAAATGTGAGAAATTTCTCGTTTTTAATTACGTCAGACGTTAATTAGAGTATTATAACTTAAAGGTAGGAGGATGACATTTGCTTGTTTGTTTTTCATGAAAATCGGGTAATAGCTGCATGAATTTTACTCTTAAATGATATGTAAAAAGTACAAAAATCGGGTAATAGCTAGTGTGACTCTTAGATGAGACTTAGAAAAAAGTTAAAAAAATCGGGCAAAAGCTTTCATATAAAATTGTATATTATGTTTACACAGTGATACATGGAAAATCATTATAGGAACTCGATACCGACAAGTTATAAAATATCCTATAGGCAATGATATTAGTAGGTTATGTTTAGATTTGGTACATTGGCACGATTTTTCTTATAAAATGTGAATCTAGAAAAGTGCCAATTAAATTTATCACGTATTGTATTCATTTTCTATGCAAGATGCATGTTATAAAATTATTTCGTACTTTGTAACTACACAAGTCTTTTTTAAAAACTTAGCTTGTTGATACATTAAGTATTGCAACTTCTACCATTGAAATATGATATCAATATAATCATTGTGTATATCCATTCAATGCATATATTGTATACACATACTAGTTTATCAGTATGATAACTATATTTTTGTATGGCTCCGTACGTGAGATTCATTATGTTTGTTGGTAGAAGCAACTGTATTTCATTAAAATTCGTTCAAATTCGTCTGCTCTTTACCTTACCCCAAAACATAAAAAGTTAGAAAAAAGTCTGAAATGACTCTCTTGGGACAGACAAAAAATGCGGCGTGGTTAAAAAAGTTTTGTTGGATCTCAATTCCCTGTACCTCTAGCCAATGTAGAACAAACTAACATTCCGAAATACGCGCACTCAAACTCTTTGAAAGAAGTCCAAATCCGAAAAGAAAACAGACGAAACTAAGCAAAATGACAATGAAACATAAATTAACAAAGGACTACTAGTAGTTATTGGCATGCCAGTTGCAGACCTAAACTAAACTGATTGAAAAATTATGTCAATCAAACACAAATGATTTAAAATCATACCAACATAAAATGTACGGTATCATTTGAGAAGAACTCCCCCAATATCATGCCAACAACTGGTTATAGAATAAATGTGCTCATTGTTTAATGTAATGACCCGATAAGTGCATCAAAATATGCAATCTTTAATGAATTATCAACATTATCTTACAATTAAGGTGGTACCTAACACTACAGGGAGATAACTCTGTAAAGTCAGCTTAAAGTTTTAATTACGTTGTGTTGTATAGGGAATATTAAGCTTCTTAATGATCAAAATTGGTGTTTGTCATTGGTTCAAAATTTTTGAAATTTTTATATTTTTTTTAAAGGGTCAAAGTAAATACTTCGTCAAAATTTAATTAAAATTAAACGAGCCAAATTAATTTTAGTGAAAGTGTTAGGTACCACCTTAAATATATCCTTTCTTAATAAGTCTATTTAAATGTTTTGTTAGGTTAAAGGGGAATGACGAATTTGTGTTTTTCGTTAAGAGTTATTATGTATGTGGATATAAAGTATACAATGTGCACATATCAAAAAGGTAGTGCATGTATAGAAAAGGTCTGTGCATATATTGAAAAGTATGTGCATATATAAACAAAGGTTCACATTACTATAGTGTCCCATATACCATTGTACTCCGCTTCTGTTCTCGTCAAAGTCTTGTTGATTTCATTTAACAACAAATCCAACTGGTATGATTAAAACAAAAATCCTATACGTTTAGATGTACATGTTAAATCGATGGATAAAAACAGTATTTGTACATTACAGGAAACTACAAAAATGTATGTGAAGCAGCTACTAAATAGAAAAAAACTCCTTTTCTAAAGCTCATTCTAATAAATTTCACATTTTCGTACAGGTCCTATAAAAATAGTTTCAATAGGTTTAATTAGAATTTTCGTTAGATATACTTTTTTAGTAGCTACATTCAAAATCGCTAGAATTAATGAAGTATAGAATATAGCACTCTGTATTCTTTAGTTAATAGCTAAGTAACACGGATTAAGAAAATAGGAACATTCTCACTATTATTACTTAGAAATATAGTATAACTCGTCTTTTAATAACCTACTTAATGTTATATGGGTTTTATTCGGGGCATTTTATAGCTGACTATGCGGTATGGGCTTTGTTCATTGTCGAAGGCCGTGCGGTGACCTGTAGTTGTTAATGTCTGTGTCATTTTGGTCTCTTGTGGACAGTTGTCTCATTGGCAATTATACCACATCTTCTTTTTTATATTTACTCAATTATGAAGGGTAAATCGCGACCTATACCTGTTAACTTATATGTTATTTAGTTTCTGGTGGTGATTTGTCTCTTTTGCCACATCTTTAGTATATATAACATTTCTATATTAACACTGTACTATACCAGACTAATTAAATATGATAAGTAAGTCTCACTTACGAGACGTCAATGAATCGGCAAGTTCTATAGTTGATATTTCAAATATCATCTGTTCAATCAAAACCACCAATAAGCTTAGTTTTACTTTTTTTTTAGTTTTGGAAATAATAAAGTTGAATTTCAAATTTTGATTAAAATTAGTTTCATATATCATACTGATCAATATATCATGAATAAATAATCAAAATATATACAAATAAGAAATTATAAAATAGATTAAAATAACTGTAAATTCAGAAACTATTGCGTGCATTTATTATTATTATATTTTTCATTCTAGACTAACATGCTATTTTAACTTTTCCGATATGGATTGTTGAATTCTTATAAGAAATTTCAAAATGCAAGTTTTAGCTATTGCGTTTAAAACTCTAGCTATTTTTCGGAATAATTTTTGAATTTACTTTTCTCTCAAGACAGACGACTTTTATTGTTTTTGTTTTTTATTTTATATTGCAACTAGTTGTGTTTATTTCCTAAATAAAGTAACAAAGTATATTTTGTATAATGTCAATTTCATCACGGAACACTTTCTCCACAATCGGGGGTCCATTAAGGGCTGAAAAAACTTTCACATTTGTGTTACGATTTAAAAATCTATCAATTTATTAATCTAAGTTGCAGTATAAAAACAATTTTAGGTCAATGTCAGAAAAATATAAACTGTTTTGTACTCAGCGCAAAACTAGGGAAGGGCTCTGTAAAACCTTGCCTTTTCCAAGTTTCTCGGCCTCATACAAAACAGTTTATATTTTTCTGATATTGACATTATGTTCTATATTTTCCATACAAATAAATCAAACCTGATTTTTTATATATGTGATTTTTTGACAGAAAAAAAATAGATTAAAAAAATACTATAATGGCCTTACTAATAGGTAAAAATCCAAAACGGTCATCCGTAAGAAAATGTTGTAGAGTTTACACGGGCGCTAACAATGAAAGGGTTTAATGGACAATTAAAGATTATATACCGTACTGTTGTAACAGATTACCTACATTAGAAAATATTTCGTGTCTTATTATTTTTCGTACGTTATTTATGTACTGATGTTTGATATACATATGTATAATGTTTTGTTTAGCTGTTATGACGCTGTCCTAACTTTACTCCTTGACGTTTTACACAGTCATGGTCATTGTCATTATGCATAACCAACTCCCCATGATGTCTCTATTAATGACTTTCTGTCCTTTACTTTAGTAGTCAACAGCTGTTAGGTATACATCCCATTCGCACGAAACTTTAATTATTGTCCCTTTGAAAACTTCATTCTCTGTTCAATTGATATTTGAAAACCACTGTTACAAACTCTCAGTTAAAACAATAAACTATCGTTTCGGATATTGCAATTATCACAGACTTTTCAAACCAGCACGCATTGTATCAGATGAAAAAGAGAGAATATATTTCCTTAAACTTTTCTGTGTCTCGATGCCTCAACTTGAGCAATATCTTTCATCATAAGTCAGTTCAATCGAAAATACCTCTTTATTGAAAGGATCAGGCTGTACCAATATTTATACAAATATCAAACCAATTGGAACTACAATGTTCAATTACAAACACGTTTTAAATGATCTCACTATTGACGACCTCAAATCAAAAACCTCTTGATTGCAGCTGTGCTAGTTCCCCATTCACTTATGGTCCGGCTGGCTACGTTATTGTTTATCCAAAAGTCCGAAATATCGTTAGCTTAAATACATCAATTGAAAACACAACTTACAAATACTAGTTGATTAAGTCGAGGATTATTCTAGGCAATGGTTAATCGCGAAAAAGGAGACAAAAGGACTACTTCCGAATGGATTCAAGCTGTAAGGTCGTTCATACACATCAGAATTAAAACATTTAATGGGACTATCAATACCCATGCAACGTCAGTCTTTAAGGACCCATAATGTTGCAAAACACTTGTCAAAACCTCTGAGATAATCATGCTGTTGTCCCCGCAGATAAAGTCCCAAACAACATCGTTTTTGTCTGTAAATATCATTACATAAACTGCTTCATAAATGAATTAGAAATTAAAATTCACTTGGAAACTCAACATAGCAGGTGGAAACCCGATTGAAATAAAACAAAAGAATCAAAACTCTTTGTTAGAGAAGGCGGTAACGGCTTACTGTAATGTTTACTATAGTAACAAACGTTTAAAATTAATAGATCCATATCAAATGCGGTTTCCTGCTGAATTACAAAGTATTTAATTTAAAAAACACCATGTGCATAAGTTTTCAATTTATCTATTACATAGTTAAGTAGAACGATTAGATATCAAGTCGACGACATGGGTATCTATCAAGTTGGATGTAGAAAATGCATAACTTCCGATTTAAAAAAAAAATACCACGGACGGAGAACATATCAATTTGTTAGTTCAGTAATTTTCGTGTTTGCCTTCCATTATTTGACTCAACAAAAAATTCTGAAAAATGGGTAACAATATATTAATTGTATCGAAAAGAGAAAATGGAGTGCACCTTTTTATGTCAGGGCGTGTTTGAGTTGAATATTTTTTTTGTTGAAAACATATAAAGCAAAAGTATTCGAAACATTATCTCGCTTCAGATTCTATCATTTTTATATATCAAGGCTATAGGTTGACTTTATAACATCAAAAATTAACAGTACTAAAAGATGAAATATATGGGTCAAGTGTAGTACCTTTCTAATGAATCCCAAAAACAGAGAAGGTGTGTTTGAATATGTAATTTTTACTAAAGACTTTCAAATTGGATGATAAAATACATTTCTTCGAAAATTGTTCATTGTTTGTGTGCGATAATAAGAGTTTATAGCCTTCAACCACTGAATTTTTTATTCTGCCCTTCCACGAAGTATTTAATTAGAAATTTTTGTTATTGGTTATGAATTTTCCAAAATACCACCTGAAAACCGATCAGACAATAATTAATTTTTAGTTGACTTAATGCATACAAGAACATTAACTGATGCTTATTAGCTCATTTGCCTTTTAAGATACAACTGACATATAAGGATCGTAATGGTGCTATGTGGATAAAACTTATCGGTTTTCAAGAGTTAAATTGGCAGTGCGTCATCCCTATAATGGCTTCAATTTCTACAACTGTAAAAGTGAACTGGTGTAATGAGGAGATAATTTTAACAAAGAAGAATCCTCACTGATATACCCCAACGACGTTTACAAAGGTAGAATTCATTGATAATCATAGGTTTTCCTTTTAACTTTTAAACATCAATTTTATCAGCAATCACAGCCGGGTTTTGAAGTTAGTGTGAAACTGTCTATTCTTGAGGTGGTGTGAATCACATTTGGATCCTAAAAAAAGTCCTAAGATCTTGAGAGTAAATACTATCTGAGACTCTTTCATTTTGCAATAGTATTAAAATATTTGATTTTCCTGCACTTTACACAAGTATTTTCCATTATAAACTAACAGATAAATTGAAAGAGTTGGTATTGCACTGTTTCGTGAAAAAAAGAATGGCCAATGTAGTTAAAACT
The DNA here is from genome assembly GCF_965363235.1 of Mytilus galloprovincialis. NCBI lineage: Eukaryota > Metazoa > Mollusca > Bivalvia > Mytilida > Mytilidae > Mytilus > Mytilus galloprovincialis. The sequence continues at coordinate 12,618,761 of NC_134842.1, forward strand.
TTCATGTCTTATGGAGGGATTAATCCCACTTTGTAAAATTCACTCTGATTCAAACAAAACAATCTCTGAAACTGACATTATCAAAATGCTTGATTTCTTGATTGACAACGTATTTGTTACGTTTCGATGACGTCTTTTATAACACACTATCGGCATTCCAATGGTAACCAAGTGTGCATTTCCTCTTGTCGACTTGTTTGTTTATTCGTATGAGGCTGACTTCATACAGAAACTTCTTACAACGAAACAACATACTAAGTAAGTTAGAAATATCCTTTTACTTTACTTTCCGCTATATTGATGATGTTAGCTAACTAACTAATTCAAAATTTGGCGACAAAAGAGATGAGTTCAGCTTCATAATTGTGAACTTTCCATTTCTATGTAGCAACATTTCAGCAGCGCCAACATATATCTCCCAATTGATACGATATTTACAGGCTTGTAATTGCTATCATGAATTTCTTAATAGGGGTTGCTGCAAGGCAGCTTTTAAACAAAGAGTTCCAAATGATGCAGTTGAAATCACCCCTTCGATAATTTTACAGACGTCATCACAAGTATGTTGACTGTTTTGAATATCCGTTTCACAGATTATATCGGGTTGGTTCCTTGTGTTGTAGCTACAATCCCAATTCCTTTCACATATGTGACCTGTCTGAAAAGACTATTTTAAATAACATGAACAACCTGACGGGTCCCAGCAAGATCTGTTTACTCTTCTGGAGCATCTTTGATCACCACCAGTTTTTTTTTGTTGGGTTATTTGTTGCTTAGTCTTTAGTTTTCTTTTTTGTGTCTTGTGTACAATATTTGTCTGTTTGTCGTTTTTTTTTTTTTTTTTTTTTTTTTCTTGGATTAGCGTTGTCAGTTTATTTTCGATTTGTAAGTATGAATGTCCTACCGGAATTTTTTGCCCCACCTTTACTTGGGAAGTGATTTATCACTATACGCATGATACCCCGGTCCAATGCCCCACTAAGGAGACTGTACTTCAGTGGTTGTTTTTGGTTGCTGTCTGTTATATTTGTTTGAATTGTGCACCAAATGAAGCACTAGCATTAAGACAAAAGACACAAAGACAAAAAGCTATTTTAAAGATAATTACAAGTACAATATCAAATAAATAATGTTCTATGAACTATAGTTTTCTCCTGTACTAAGTATTTCAAAAATGAGTGAATACATGTAGTGGCCTTAATCATTATTAATATATATGACGATAAATTGAGATAATTATTATTCATGACATGTGCCTGCGTTCCACAAAGCCTTGTTGTTTATATTTCATAATGAAAAATAAATGTTTATAAAATCTCAAATCAATTGGTAACTTATGCAAGTCCCTGGTTTTTAAACGAAAGCAAATAAGAAAATTAAGGATTAAGGAAGCAATACACAGTAAAAAAAAACACTTAAAATTCACAATCATAATTTTTAAACACCCTCTTATCTTTCCTTTCTAACAAATAAGGCTTAACATTCGTGTTATGCATGTGTATATTTAAAGAAAGAGAATATTCCTTAAATTTGATTTCTAATGGTTATAATGGTCAAATATTATCTATTTCTGGTGTATCCTTGGCAGCCATCTTTTCCATTCATTCATGCATTCATTTGATACAAAATATTGCAAAACACGAATGTGTCCATAGTACACGGATGCTCTACTCGCACTATCATTTTACATGTTCAGTGGGTCGTTAAATTGTGGTCAATACTTTAATTTGGCATTACAATTAGAAAGATCATATTATAGCAAACATGTGTACTAAGGTACACTTCAACTTCATCAAAAAGTACTTTGACCAAAAACTTTAACCAAAGTTTATCCTGAGCTTCACACTATCTTATTCTTTGTTCAGTGGACTGTGAAATTGTGGTCAAAATTTTAACTTTGCAATCAAATTGGAAAGATCATATCATGGGGAACATGTATACTAAGTTTCAAGTTGTTTGAACTTTAACTTCATCAAAAAGTACCTTGACCAAAAACTTTAACCTGTAGAGGGATGAACGGACGCACGGACGAACGGACGAACGAACGGAGGCACAGACCAGAAAACGTCATGCCCTCTACTATCGTAGGTAGGGCAAAAAAGTGTGAAAATGTCACAAAAGTCTCATAAATTTGGTCCAAAGTAAAATAACAAAAAAAATTGATGTGCATTTCTGCTCGTTTTTCCATAAAATTGAATTGAAAAGATCAAGCGTCAAATCTCTGTTGATAAACAGTACAACAACTGATGGACCTATGGGTGGTTAGGATAGGAAAATATGGACTGTCAAACAGAAAACATGCTAAAACAATCCAAATGTTTATACAAACAAACTAAGAAGACTATAATATTCTTTAATTATATAAAAATCAATTTTATTTTAAAAAAACTTTCATATTTAAAAATATCACTACGGCCATATTGTGAAACTAAACTTCTAACTGTGTATTGCTACTTAACATTTAGTGACAGAGTGTAACCTGATCAGCTATTAGTAAAATGATTTCAGACTAAGAAATAAAGCAAAAGAGATAAAAATATGGATATTGTTCTCGAAAATGAGACACCTTGCTAATCTCATGAACAAGGGTACTTTTTACGTCATTCACAACTCAGTTCATGCTACTATTTGAAATGAATAAAAAAGAAAAGTTCTTAGATTCTTTTTTCAATTCTTATGTTGTTTTTTTTTTACCCCGGACTTATACTTGCAGAACACAAATTATATTGTTTCGTACTTGTTATTAAATTAATATAGAGATCTATTTTGTAACACCTTGTGATCAACTTATTTGACAATCGCCAATGACAGTCAGCAGAGTTTGAGAACATCAGTTGTTTCACTCTTTTGGTCTTTTTGAAATGCTGTTTGTGTTGTATTTAAACCCTCTTACAACGAAGTTTGTGACATGCATACGTATAAAAATTTCGATTCTTATCCAACGTAAACATAGGTTCGAACGTTGTTTTCAATTTAGACTTGTATATATTTATCAAGCTCAGGTGGTCGTATGGTCTAGCGCGCCGGTTTAAATGCAGGCGATTTGGTGTCACGATATCTCAGTATCATGGGTTCGAACCCCAGCGAGGGAAGAACCAAATAAATTGCGAAAGCAGAGTTGTCACTAATTCAGACGTACTTACAAATATAAATATTACTGTGACTGTATCTCACATTAATTTGTAGGATCCTTTACTATAGATAATTTAGCTGATCTGTAAAAATAACATCTTCATGCCTTATATATGATGTACTGTAGTACGACGCCAGATTAAAACTGGCGTGGAAAGGTAACACCTGGCCAACGAAAGCTTCATTTTATGAAGCCTCGGGTGATCGTTTGGTCTAGCGCACCGGTTACAGTGCAGGCGATTTGGTGTCACGATATCTCAGTAGCATGGGTACGAACCCCGGCGAGGGAAGAACAAAAAAATGGAGAAAGTAAATTTACAGATCTAACATTGTTGGGTTGATGTTTAAACGAGTTGTATATTTTGTTAAAATATATATATATCATCAGCTGTATTAGAAAATAGTCGTAGCGTCACGTAATGAAAATCGAGGAGATAGACAATTGTTTGAAGCGTGTGAAGATGTTATATTTTGTTTATACCCTATGTATTTTTATTTGTAAGCAATCTAATTCAACAATTGATAATCACCGTGTAGAAAAGGAATTCAATTCATTATACAGTAACTAGAAATAAGTATGTTATACAAACAAATCTAAGCAAGCGACAATCATACAATATACATTATAACCCACTATATCTCAGTGTGTTTGCAATACAGTATAACTCAAATATTTTTATAAGTCTAAAATTTGAGCCTAACAGTGTTATAATTAGATTTATATTAAATTATATCAAACAGACAACAATAGAATACCGCTATTAAAGTTCATAAATCGATTAATAGAAAACAAATTTTGGTTACAAACTTAACCGAGGGAAACACATCAACAATAAGAGGAAAAAACGCAACAACATTAACAAAAACAAACGTCAATGTAACTATATAATGGAAAAAAAAAAGAATTTGATAACTGACTTGGTATGGGAAATTTAAAACAACTTGTGAATTGAACCTGGATTTATGGGCAGCTAAACCTCAAGCTTATATGGCAATGTTCAAAATACCGCTTAGTCGATCTAAAATAGGGGCGAAAGATATTAATAAGATAGACAAACTGATAGATAGAAAATAAACTGAAAACGGGGGTCATAAAGGGTATACATTATAATATAGTAATTCATAAAGTATTTTATAATGGTTGTGTGGCGTTCTAAACTAGAATTTATTTATTGTAAATGTTTTTTGTCTAATCTAAAACAGCCGGGATGTAAATTAGTTATCCCATTCGAACTCGGAGTGTAAGATTAAGATCACCTTCTGGCCTCTGGCCATCAGAGTTATCTTACACTGACACACAGCGTCCTCATGGGATATCTATTACTTAACATTGTCTTCATATATAAAATAAAATTGAGAATGGAAATGGGGAATGTGTCAAAGAAACAACAACCTGAACATAGAACAGACAACAGCAGAAGGTCACCAACAGGTCTTCAATGCAGCGAGAAATTTCCGCAACCGGAGGCGACCCTCAGCTGGCCCCTTGAACAAATATATATACTAGTTCGGTGATAATGAACGCCATACTAAACTCCAAATTGTACACATGAAACTAAAATTAAAAATAATGCAAGACTAACAAAGGCCAGAGGCTCCTGACTTGGGACAGGCACAAAAATGCGGCGGGGTTAAACATGTTTATGAGGTCTTAACCCTCCCCCTATACCTATAGCCAATGTAGAAAAGTAAACGCATAACAATACGCACATTAAAATTCAGTTCAAGAGAGTCTGATGTCAGAAAATGTAACCAAAGAAAATAAACGAAATGACAATAGTACATAAATAACAAGTTATTACTAGTAGTTAACTGATATGCCAGCTCCAGACTTCAATTCAACTGATTGAAAGATTACGTCTTCATCATATGAATATCAGACATAATCCTTCCCGGAATAGGGGTTTAGCATCATACAATCATAGTATATGTGAGAAAAAACCATAACCCGTGTCATGCCAACAACTGTTTAGTTCCGATGCAAAGACCCTATAAGTGAATCAATATTAACGCCAAAATAGGCAATCTTTAATGACCTGACAACAGTATCGTAACTATATCCCTTCTTAATAAGTCTATTTAAAGGTTTTGTTAGCTTCTGAGGTGAATAATGACATGTTTGTGCTTTATAAAGAGTATTTCCATAACAAAAATGGATGTGAAAAAGCCTGATACAAGAGATTATGTATGTATTGTGTTGTAAAAAGTACACTTCTGTAGGTTTATCAGGTGAGCTGAAGTGCATGCTGTGGTGAGGTTTTTTTCAGTACTCTAGAAAAACACTGTTTCTGTTTCTCTTGGGTTTTTTTCTATCAAAATTTATAGATAAATGTTCAATTTATTAAACTTCTTATAGCAAAGACCTCGAAAATCATTGTGTTTTAACTAGTTCCCTAGTATTTTTGAAAGGGCACTTTCTTACCGATCTATTTACTCTTCCGCATTTATGGATATTTATCTACATGGTCTTTTAATTTGACATTTTCTTTAACTTTTGAAAGTATTTCCACATAATTTATTCTCTTTAACGAGAAAAAGAGTCATGTAAAGACCGAAATTCAATACTTAGTTTTATTCTTTTTCATGTTTGTCTTCAAATTATGAGCTTTTATTTTTCTGTTCGTTTCGTCTGGCACTTTTTTATACTCGAGTTCTGCGCTATTAAGCGAAATTGTTGAAAATTGTGTTGATTAATCTCTAGTAGAAAGTGTCATTCATTGCAGAATTCTATCATAAATAGAATCAACACATTTTAAAATGAAAATATAATAAACTTTGGTAGTCTTTAATTGTTATAACGCGTTAAGGTCTAGACAAATCAAATAATACAAAGCCTCTCTGGGATTTTAAAATAACGTATAAAACTTATATCACAATAAGTATTCCTTTTATCATCTTTCGTCTCCATGATTCATTGATTTTTCAAGATTGTTAGTTTTAATGTCAGGCCGTATTAAAAGTAGTGTTTGTAACCATCGAGACATGTTTAAAAGAATATTCCCAAAAGACAAAATGTTACTTGAAGGCATAAATCTGATTTAAAACACAACAAGCAACAGAACATAATTGCAGTTCTTTATCTCGAACAAAAGGTCCACCTTCCTTATTCGCTCATGGTGTATTATTATTTACTGAATTTAACCCTTAAACATTATTGAAATTTTATTAACTAATTGAAAAATACTTATTAATCGCCGTGCACTCAATTGATCACAATTCAGTCGATGTATTATGCTCAAGACAAAAATGTAACGAAGGCATACAGAACTGTTTGGATGTGAATAAATTGTTATCTTGACGTCATTCATAAGGGTAATCAACTTTCTTACAATGTCTATCTCAAAACTTTACACACAGTGTTAAAATATATGTAATGATGTACGCGTAGTCTAAATCTAATATGATCTTCATTTCTCTACTCGTTAGGCCAGCAGGAACTCAGATAAACAAAACAAAATACAGAGGTCTAAATGAATGCCTTTTATTATCAAGCCATTATGTAACATCCGTTGAGGCTTTATCAAATCCCTAATCTGTATGACGTCATGTCAAACCTATAATCTGTATGACATCATTTCAAACCTCTGTATCTGTATGACGTCATGTTACATAAAAAAAATCTACTTGAGCTATATGTACATGTATATAATAAAGTGTATATGATATGGCTTTTTCAATATCACACACCATATCAACCCTTAACCGATATAATCTCTTTGAGCAGAGCTCTTGGGATTATATTGGTGTCTCGGGTTAATACGGATGCGATATTGAAAAAGCCATATGATATTCTCTATTTACAAGAAGCTCCATTATAATAACAATTAAACAAGAATGTGTCCATAGTACACGGATGCCCCCCTCGCACTATCATTTAACATGTTCGCTGGACCGTGAAATTGGGGTCAATACTTTAATTTGGCATTAAAATTAGAAAGATCATATCATAGTTAATATGTGTACTAAGTTTCAAGTTGATTGGACTTCAACTTCATCAAAAACTACCTTGACCAAAAACTTTAACCTGAGCTTCACACTATCTTTTTCTTTGTTCAGTGGACCATGAAATTGGGGTCAATACTTTAATTTGACATTAAAATTAGAAAGATCATATCATAGGGAACATGTGTACTAAGTTTCAAATTGTTTGGACTTCAACTTCATCAAAAACTACCTTGACCAAAAACTTTAACCTGAAGCGGGACGAACGAACGAACGAACGAACGGACGAACGGAGGCACAGACCAGAAAACATAATGCCCCTCTACTATCGTAGGTGGGGCATAAAAATCACACTTCTTCTACGAGCTATACACAAAAGGAGCCAAAATGTTGTACTCTTCAAGTTTCCCATAGCCCAATAACATCAATCTCGTGCTCTTTCCTCCATTGTTTCATGATTTTTTATGTTGTTATTACCTGAATTTCACTTGCCAGTTATTTCTTCGATCTTGCTATAGACTTACGAGTTTTGAACAGCGGTATACTACTGTTGACTTTATTTTGCTAACCATTTTTATTGTACTGTTATTAATACAGGATGTGGTTGATTCAGATAATCCACTTTTACTGTTACGCGCTGTCCTGAGTAAAGGGATGGAGATAGGCGCCTTGACACATACTACTACTAGTTGTTTACTACATTTAAGTGATATACTTTGCTGAACGGGACTTAGAAGTTACTATGCGTACCTTGTTACTTACTTAACAAATATGGGACGTATATTATGAAAATGGAACCTAATCGATAATAGCACCAAGGATAAATATACTTGGCCAGTTTCTGCAATTCTAACCAAAAAACTTTTAAAGTATTAAGAAAACTTGGTCTTAAATAATTTGGAAGACAGAAATGGAAAAGAGAAAATCTGATTATAACGGAATATATATATACATACTGATGTGTGTTCAGTTGTAAAGATTTTAACAACTGTGCAAGGACTGTATATCCATTCAAGGTATTTGACTACTCCCATCATCATCGTTAAGATTTTAGCTCGTATCTTTTTAATGTATTCACAAATTCACATGTCAAATAGTAATATTTTGTGTGTTGAAATATGATTCAGGCTAATACTTGTGCGTCAATGCATTAGTAACACGAAGACCGACATAAGTACATGTACATATAGTTTTAACAATAGAATGAATATATACCATCACATGCGTAACATGTACGTCGTCTACAAGAAACTCATTAGTGCCGCTCGAATAAAAAAATAATTAAGCTCAATATGGCACATTTAAGCATTACCAAGCCTTTAACAGATGCAAATAAATTGAATCAACAGATTCAAATATCTGCTTTTGCAGTCCAATTCTCTAACTAACTACGTTCAACATTGTTTATTTGTGTTGTTTTGTCTATGTCTCATTTAAGTTCATCCGCATGTATACATATATATATATAATTGTTACGTGACAAGATTTCAGTGGCAATTTTACAGAGCTTGATGTGCACGTTGACAATCAATATTTCTTTAATGGGACCTATCGAATTAGACTATTTACCGGGTTTGTTATAATATGAACTCCACAACGGGTGCCACATGTAGCCAGGATCTGCTAACCCTTTTCGGTGCACCTGATATCACCCCAAGGTTTTGGTGGGGTTCGTTTTACTTAGTCTTTAGTTTGTTTTGTTGTGTCTTGTGTTCTATTATTTGTCTGCCCTTTTTTTTTAGCCATGGCGTTGTCAGTTCATTTTAGATCTATGAATTCAAATGTCCCTCTGGTATCATTTATGCACTTGGAGACCATTACATTTTTAAAATTATAAAGCTTATATATACGTTGAGGAGATGACAAAAATCAAAATGATCTTATGTATAATTGACTCCATAAAACGAGCCACAGCTTTGCAAATCATCAGTGAAGTATATTCTTTAATTCAAATGATTTCTGAAATTTTATAATTAATCTATATAAATATATATAAATCTCAATCAAATGATAACCTTTTTTTTTTACATTACTATGTTATGTCTGTTGGTTAATTATGACGTAGGTTTGCGGTCCAATGAACGTGTACCCAACTGTCCTCTAGTTAATTTCCATACTGTTTTGCTGACTATTCCAGTATTGCAATTTTGTATAGGCTGATACAATAGTTAAAATTCGCATATAATGTTTCTTATAATCAACGCCTTCTTAATACTAGACATTAAATCCTTATTTGACAGTTTAGAAAACAGATTATTACACTAGTATAAATAGATGGAAAGATGTCTACACTATCAGAGAAAGTGAAATTACTGGTGATATATGATGATACAAAAAAGATGTTCATTGTCAACATTGGTAATAGCCTTTACATTATTTTTTTATGTTTCCTGTAGCCCGGGTGTCAGTGCACAGATTGACTATTTACGAAGCATGTCCAGAACAGAATTACAGAATTTGTTACGCTCATGGTACAGATATTATCAAGTATTAGAAAGACAAGGACTTACAAGTGAATCAGATAGAAGTCATGTTGGTAAGACATATGTTACTATGAATTGTTTCTTTAATTTAGATTTGATATGTGATTTTGAATTCTTTGTTTTGTTTTTATGTTTACCATTACTGTTATTTCGAGAGTGGTGCCACACGTTTCGTGTATTTTTCTGGTTGTCCTATTCTAAGAATTCAGTACATTGTTAGAATTTATTTATTCAAAGCCATGCATTTGTTTAATATTTTGGTATAGAAAAAGAATTAAGACTGAAAAACGAATTGCCATTTGATTTTTGCACGTTTTTTTTTTTAAATAATTTTCAGTAAAAATGGCACGACACAACATGGAAACCGCAGAATAACACGCCTTTATTTTTAAAACAAGTTCAAAAGTTTGCTTACAAGAATTGCCACTTATAATACTTACTTCTTGCAGGGAATGTTTTAAATAACGAGTGCCTAGTAATAAAGTTGAAAAAATACCTGCAAAAATTTGAAAGGCGCCATCACCAGTTGATTGGCCCTTATGGAATATCAGTTTCCAATTGGTAACCGTCGTACTGCTCATGAAAGTAAAACCAAGTAATAAGTTTTATTTGGTATGTCGCATTCGTGAAAAAAAGACCGATTATGGTTATAACAATTGGAAACTGATATTCCATAAGGGCCAATCAACTGGTGATGGCGCCCCTCAATTTTTTGCAGGTTATAGTTTCACTCTTTAATACTGATCTAAAATCAAAACGTATTTGTGTTATAAGTGGTCTTAAATTCATTTTTTTTTTGCTATCTCAGAATGCCATAACGTACAAATAAACAGTGATTGATAATCAGATTAACATTGGTCATCTCAAATCGATTGCTTTTACCACTTTCGCCGTACCGGCTCAAACGAGAAAATCAATCTCGTTGAGATAACCAACGACAATCTATAACTATCTAGCAGTTAGCTAAAACGATACTTAAAATGTACAGCTTCAAGTATAATCAGTTTTTTTCATATGAATCAATAAATAATGGGTGTTTAAACGAAATTAAGTTTATCTTCTATATTAGAATTACATTTCAAACATGGCCCCTCAAGAATTTCTTTTCCTACCTTCCAGTGTTGTGTATAATTATTAAACTCATCATAGATACTAGGACTAAATTTTGTATATACTCCAGACGCGCGTTTCTTCTACAAAAGACTCATCAGTGACGCTCGAATCCAAAAAAGTTAAAAAGGCCAAATAAAGTACGAAGTTGAAGAGCATTTAGGACCAAAATTCCTACAAGTTTTGCCAAATACAGCTAAGGAAATCTTTGCCTGAGGTAGAAAAGTCTTAGTTTTTCAAAAAATTCAAAAATTTGTAAATAGTAAATTTATAAATATAACCATATTAACAAAATGCAATGAAATATTTGTACCGAAATTATGCAGAAATAGACCCTGGTTCCCAAAATACTTATATCATAACTAAGAACATATCATACAATTATAACAGTTTTAAAAACATTTTGTACTGGAATTATCCATGAAGTCTTCTTTTTACTATTACCAATTCTTATATTCTACTTGCTGAATTTGTTCCTGCTTAAGCCATTAACTGAAATTCGGTCAACAGTCACTGTTACTAAAACTTACATTTTTTTCACATATTTTACAGCATTACTAGAAACAGAAAATTTAGATTAAGTTCGTATAAGTGATGGATTTCTAAAATATGCAATAAGATGTTATTGAGAAAAAGGTGAAAATATTGAACTAAAAAAAAAAGGAAAGTCCCTAATCAAATGGCAAAATCAACTACCTCGCAGTTTTTTTTTCTATGTTTGCATTCATTACAATCTTATGAACATCATTTCCTTCTATAAGATACGTACATTACAAAAACTGAACATTACTTGAATAAATTCAATACCTTCACATTTTTCTTTTTTTTTTTTTTTTTGCATACATGACAAACTTATGAACATCATTTTCTTATATCAACTATTACATTTGGGTTTATTTGATAAACTGTGAGAAATAGATTCTTAATTATAAGTCATATTTCCATCTTCTAGCTTAGCCTCATTGTCGCATACTCCTCTAACTCTCTTTACCTATACTAATTTTACAAATTACCCCGAAAGCATGGGAATTACAAAATTTGCAGTGTACAATGTATTTCAATATATTGCCTAGCGTATAATAAGAAAGCTAAGTAAATGAGACAAATGCCAATTTTATGTTACAAAACGAATTAACATGGAATAAATTCGAAATGTTCACCATCTCCTTATTTTGTTGGATATTCATTTATATATAACTGCCGCAAATGTGTTGTATCTGGTGCAGAAAAATTGGTACCGTTAATGTTATTACTACCACTGGGTCAATGCCTCTGCTGGTGGACTGTTAGTCCCCGAGGGTATCACCAGCCCAGTAGCCAGTACTCCGGTACTGGCATGAAAATACGGATTTTTTTGTGTTATTAAATTTGCTGTTACAAAATATTAAAAATTATTATAAATTAAGGAATGTATCTCCCTCATGCAAAGCTCTGATTCCTTTCACGGATTTGGCTATACTTTTTGGAATTTTGGATTATAGCTCTTCATCTTTTATATAAGCTTTGGATTTTACATATTTTGGCCACGGGCATCACTGAAGAGACATGTATTGTCGAAATGCGTATCTGGTGCAGAAAAAATTGGTACCATTAATGTTACTGTAGGTGGAAATTATAAACGTTAAGGGTGTTATATTTGCTTTTTTAAACCTTTTGTCAGATTTCTTAAATCATTTAGTTTTATCTCGAAGTTGCTATTTTTGCATTCCCATACTTTTTTATTATTTTCTTTCTGGTCGTTTAAGAAACATTCTGAAAATCTAATAAATCATTTACTATTGTACATATTTCTTGAATAATAATTTTTCGATGTTAAATGTACGACAATTTAGAGAAATCCTTTGCTACCAAATTTTCAAAATGTATATATGGCAAAAACAGGAAGACATTTGCTTTCTCTTTTAAGTTCTATTATTTTTAATCGATCAAGTAGTAACAATCTCGTCAACTTCGTTCTTTTTTTGGCCCTTTTAACATTTTGTTATTCGAGCGACACTAATGAGTCTTTTGTAGACAAAACGCGCGTTGGGTGCAAATATAATATTTCAATCCTTATATCTATGATGAGTTTATTTGAAAGCTTGTTATTCCTAAGAGTTGCGATCATCCTTGAGATGAAAATTTATGCAGGTACAGACTGGAAACAATTCATGTTTATAACTTCCACATAATCGTTGTTACAGTAAACCATTTTAATAAAACATTGTCATAAAGCAAGCAATAGGCTTTAATGTATTTTCTTAAATTGTTTTTTTATAAGATATTCGAATACAAGCTACGAAAATGAACCTTGAAAAAGTTATAAAGACAAACTTGGTTTTCTTCTCACAAAAACTAAATCATCATAAAATGGTATAATAATTGTATTTTTCCTCATGTTAATGTCTTTTAAATCAGTTGTTTTGTTTGGTGACCAACTGAAAAAAGTCACCATTACTTATATACAAATAAAACAATGGATTTGGTCCGAAATATTTATCAAATATTATGTTGAAATAAGAAAATAAACTAGCTTTAGCTTCAGAAGGCCAGACGATGTTATCAAATCATTCCGACTAATCTCTATTTATTATGTTATTGATTCCTTTCATTTTAAGAGATGATTTATTTTAAGAGGGTCGACAAATACCAGAAGGACAGTCAAACAGTCAAATATAAAAAAACATGTCAAGACATTTTCAAGAGAAAAGTAATTGTCAGAAATGTCAAAAAAAAAAACTGCAGATAAAACCTTTTAGATATTTCCAAACTTGTTTATTATACAGATTATTATTCAGAATTATTTCATCCGGAGTCAACTGAAAGTTCAAAGTCAAATAACAAAAACACCAAACACCGAGGAAAATTCTAACAAAATTGCAAAATCGAAAGCTGAAACACATCTAACAAATGGATAACAACTTTCATATTCCTGACGTGATACAGACATTTACTTATGTAGAAAACGGCAGATAACTCCTGATTTTATACACTTATTATACGTTGGTTGCCCTTATTTCGATTAATCATTGCATTAATCGTGTAGGGCACACGTTGTTAGTTTGTCTTCTTTTATTAATGGTTTTATGAGTAAAGTTATTTAACAAAATTCATTCCATGATCTATATGCTCTAATGCATGAAAGTAAAATCTTTAAAAACACTGAATTTACAAATGGCTTCTTTTTTATGTAAGGGTTTTTACGACCCACACAACCTATCTTACTACATGTATTAGTTATGGAAATTTGTTAATACGTACATACAATAATACACAGCAACACTCATACAAATGTTGCTATGATGTTATGAAAAAAAAGATACGTGCCTCGAATGTGTATTTTTTTTTTGCCCTCAATGCTCTTCAACATCGTACTTTATTTTACCTTTTAATCTGTTTACCTTTCTTGATTCCTTCATAAGTCTTTCATAGACGTAACGCGCGTATGACGCAAATACAAAATTCCAATCATTGAATCTATGATAAATGAATTTGATCGATTCCCTTACTTTGTCTATAAATTTATGGTCTGTGTACAATTCCCGATCGTAAAAAACGTGATTCGTTTCCCTAATCATGCATGCACAGGGGAGACGCTTATCGCTTATAATGCTTATACCAGAAGATCTAGATGTACATTTTGTAAATATTGTATCGCAGATAATGAATATTTAGAATTTAATATTGTTGTTGATATCGTTTTATCTAATTTGTTTTGTATTGTTTTTTACAGAACAATTACTCAGGATGGTTGCACAAGAAGCAGGAACAAGAATGGAAAACAAGAACTAATACTACGTCTTTGTAATTTCAAATTGAATAATTATTACATAATCTACATGTATGGATATGAAGTGTGTTACAACAATCTACCCCGAATTTTGTCTTTCAAATATTTACGCATTACATTTGTATAGCTTGGACATGTCAATCTAAAAACAAAATAAATCTACGAGTGTTCAAAGTCTTGTTATACATCTGATGGATACAAAATGTATTTGGTGCATTTGACGATAAATAAATAGAAATCATTCAAAACGATACTGTATGTATATTTATCAATAAATCCAAGTACAATGTAACAAAAAATAACAAGGAGGGACGAAAAGCATCGACTGACGAAGGGCGACATATAGCGCCTCAAACAAAAAGAAATATTCAAAACAAATCAAAACAAAACAAAGCACTGCACTGCAATCTCGACCAACAAATGGTGTAAATCTGGACTGTAATTAATTTTATTTATTTATGAAATATTAAACGAGATTTTGCATATGATCCCATCTTCAGCACGCCAATTAATGTCGCAAATACCCGTTTACCTGTCTTCGCTACGCGTCGCCAGGTAAACTAAATTTGCGACAGTAAAACTACCGATGGGCGTCCGCAAAGCTTCAAATACAATACAGTTATCTCTGAATTATTCTTACAATGGTCTAACCATGAATATAAAAACTGAAATTTACTGTGTCAATCATGAATCTTATGTCAGTGTAATGACTATTATCTTGTGTGTTTTTTTGTCGTATAGCTCTTCGACTGTTTCCCGTCTGTAGTTTTCAAATATTCGGCTTAGAGCGTTCCTGGTGAAAGTTAATTTAAAAACGTTGGACATTGAAATTGATAAAGTGTTGTTGGTTATTTTATTGCACTGTATTGATACTGCTGCTTGTAAATTATCAGTCAACGACGGTATCATCAGCTCGGTAGTCAATACTTCTGTGATTGGATGATTTATAAGTGTAAATTGTGATTGTTATTCAGAAATAAGCGTTTTATTTCCCTCAGGCAAAGTTAATTTTAGATGGTTTTGGCTTTTATGTATAGGTCATTTTTTGTCATATAGATCTATATCTATTTCGCTTTTTACGCGTACTTGGCTTTCAAGTATTCAGCTTTGATCGTACCCGTTGAAGGTTAATCCAAAAAATGGCTTAGAACTTTTTTCTTTTTTCATAACAACGATAACGCTCGTGGGGGACTTCCAGTACACGAAGGTTACAACAGTTATGACCTTACGCACAATTTTACTGACCTCAACTGATTGCATTTACCTGTGACCAACAGGTTTACTATAAGGAAATGTTGGGAAACATTAAGGAATTAGGTTTCAGATGTCATATTAGTTTTATTCACTTTCAAATCACAATCAAATGTCTTTTTATAGACAGGAAACATGTCAATGTTGTTCTTAGATGATTTTTCTTTCTTTTCGGGCACTATGAAATGTATTAAATATAACAATGCTATGCCATTTTAAAGATAAAAAAGAATAAAAACACTAAGTTTGAACATAGTGCGAAAGAAACCCGATGCGACCGGATGATTTGAAACTGCACCATTATTACCAAAACAAAACAGAAAAAAAGAACACTGTTACAACAACGCTCAGCTTAACCCCGTTCTATAAAGAAAATATCAATATTGAAAATTAAAATCACAAAAACTCCGAGGAAAATTCAAACGGAAAGTCCCTTATAAAAAGCTCCAACACATCAAACGAATGGATAATAACTGATTTATGCTTTGAAAGAAATCTCATAATTTGAAACATTTGAATGGCATTTATTTTATCAGGAATCTTATTTGTAAAGAAAAACAAATAAAATTTTCCTAATTTGATTTTAATCACATCATTCATGTATAATATTCGTATCAATTATAGCGTTAATTGTTTTTGGTATAAAACTTACAATAAATCAACATTAAGGCGGACTTAACCTTATTTAATAAATTTGGTGAATTATCTACAACAAAATAGAGTAAATTACAGAAACAGACGTTAATTAGCATATGTTCTCTACCTTTATTTCATGTTTTCTTTATTAATATTAATATTATAAAAGGATTAAAAGGTAACAAATAAACTTCGACAAAAGTAAAGCGAAAAATATCAAAGGAACATTTAAACTCAATAGGTCGAATATGAATTGCGACGAAATGGATAAAAAAAAAACCAGACAAACAACAGATATAAAACACAACATAGAAAACTAAAGACTGAGCGACAGTAACTCCATAAAAAATGGGGATGATCTCAGGTGCACTGTATAGTTATAATAATTAAACGATTTTCGAGGCCTCGGTGACGAATTTTCAAAGTTGCTTATATTAAGGTAATCACTAGACCGTTAATATGGATGTAATGAATTCGATGAACCATAAAACAATTTATTCCTGGAATCAATGATGAATTTGTCTTATGTATTCAAAACATACATTCTGTTTTTGTTTTTTATTTACCTGGACTTATTTAATCTTAAGAATAATGTCATATTTTCTTCTTTCTAATACCCGTTCCTCATGTTATATATGTAAGACTCAGATCGACGTCCGGTCTCTTATCGAAGTCCGTTCCTCAATTCGACGTCTAAATCTGACGTCACAATAAAATATCCTTCCAAATCGATGTCAAATTTTATGTCTATCTAATTGACGTCCATTGTTTTGGCTTCCCTTATCGACGTCCAATTCCTAGCTTCTCTTATCAACGTCCGTTTTGGAAACATAATACAAAATTGACTAGTCCCGACAGTAGCCGAAATCTTTAGACCTTTGACCAAACTATGTGTGACAAATTAAATCTATTTTAAAACAATGTTTTTTTTTCTTTTTTAAAAGATTTATAACATACTAGACTAAATATGTACACAGGTTGTGATATAATTTTTTTTTTAATTTTAGAGATTACATGAAAATAAGGAGATGTGGTTTGACATGAATAATGTAAACAATTCAAATTAGAAAATGAACGGTCTTATTCATAAAAAAAAATATCCGAAAAAACAAATATGACACAGATAAACCATCGAAAACCACTGTACTACAGGCCCATAGAGAATATGACGGTGTTAAACATGTGTGTGAGAACTCAACCTAGAACAGTTGTGCAAAACTGTGGCGTATATGTTTCACTCTAGGTGTAAAACTCAGAAATTCGTTGCAAAATATCTTACATAGTCCAAAGTATACTACTCTTAAATAATTGGCTGTACTTCTTTATTTTGTCTATTAATGAAGATTGAATAATGCCCTCTAGATGTCGTTTTGGTTGTGTTGGGTTGTTTTTTTTTTTTGGTTTTTTTTGTCGTAAGGTTGCTTTCTCCTTGACATCCACTTACATATTATTATTAACATGAATATTAATGACACAATACTATGTAGATCAATTTGATTAACTGTTTATCAAGATAAATTTTAATATGCATGATACCTTTTTGGGTTGAAAAAATCTATATGGAAAGTGTGTATAAATGTTTGAATCCTACAAAACATGTAGATTCATAAGTGTAAAAATTAAGTCCAGCAATTTTTCATTTATTGATATTGGACATCGATTAAAGACGACTACAATCAATCGGGCGTAGTTTTGACAATACATGCCGTCACATTGGACGTTGATTTGAGTATCAAAATATTGAACGTCGATTTAAGAATGTGACGTCAGATTTGGACGTCGATTTGATAAACGGCCGTCAATTTGAGGAACGGACGTCGATCTGAGTCTAACATATAAATACATGGTTTATTTGTCTCAATATGAATTTACTTTATTGCTACTTCGATTTTTTTTATAGAATACTTACTGTTTTGTATTTTTATAAAAATATTTCAGATTAAACATTTTTTTTCTTTTTTTAATGTATTTGCTGACGTTTTTATATACCACGATATTGGCATTCATTTTACCTCAGACAAATCTCTAAACTATTTTTAATTACCATGTCTTCAACTTTTTTTTTATAAAATATATTTATATTTTTAAATGTTTTGTGCATAAACATTCACAATCTATAAATGTTATCTTTAACTTCTAAGTTTAATAAAACTTAATCTACATTACTCGTCTGGAAACTTCTTAATACATTTATCATCGATCTCAATGTTAATGAGAAATAATACTCCAAGTGACTATATTGTCTCTAAGCTGTAAGGTTGATGACCTTTAAGTTCATTTTTTTTACAGGATTAATCTTAAAGTTATCAGATAAACGTTTTTCGTGTACAAAACAAAACATTAAATCTTTGATATTCCGTCGATATCTTATATATAATGTATACTTTTTGTGCACTTGATATGTTTAATTTTCAGATAATGTTGAAACCTTCTCAAGGATAGTTAAAAAACTGATACCAAATATGTACATTTATACTTGACTAAGTATAATTTCTTTTTTTTTTATGGTAGATAGATTAACATAACTTAATAATAAACTAGGTTGATGATTCGACGTACCTCGGTTAATAATATCAAAAGTTAAATTTGAATATGTATCAGTACTGTCATATGGTTTTTAATTGGAACATTAATTTTTGATTTCGATAATTTAATTTTTAAAAAGATTTGTTTTTTTAAAAAACAACTATTTTTTCTAAATAAGCGGACAGATAACCTTTGATTACGTGTCCACTGCGTTTCTGATTACACATTTTACTGCTTAGCGACGTTAAATTCTCGGATTAAAATGTCAAACTCTTCAATTACATGTTACACATTATATTAACACAATCTCCTTTCAATAATTCCATGTATTTAGGATTAGTGTTCATTAGGCTAAAAATGATTGATTACTTGATCTCGTCTAAGATATGCATGATATATTCGCCACTGAACGTTTAACAAACGACAATCAGTTGATAGTATGATCCAGATGATTAAAACATGATCAATATTGGAAAATTAACTGAATGTTCATAGCCGTATCATGATCTTTAGAAGTTAACGCAAGGATACCTCGTATTGAAATGAGTCATGAGTATGGAAGTCGTTTTTACCTGTTCCGATGGACTTCCCCTTTTTTGTTTGCCTCGGAGTTAATTATTTTTGCCAAAGCTGCTTTTTATTAACATATGCCTTACATTTCATCCTATTGTTAAATCGAATCAAGACTGGGCATACATGTAGCTATATGTGAGCACACAACGAAATCAGTACTCTATATATATATTAGTATATGCCTTCAAGAGAGCGACTTGTCGCATTTTCATCAAGCAATGCACATCTTTGTAGTTGAGGCAACTGCAAAGAGTCTTGACGTATAAAGCATAGACTCCGACCAAAATTTTTAGTATAGTCGATCCTCTCGTCTTACTTTCCCTGGCCTTTTTTCAAGTTTGAATGTAAAATTATTGACGGTTTTTCTAAAAACATAACATGATGTTTAAATTCATGTGTCAATGTTTGAGCAAATAATGAAATTTCAGTCATATGAAAGATTATCAGGAACCATAGGGTTTCTCAATTATGTATTATATTTAATTGTTTTATACTGATGTTGTCATCTTCTCCCTCAGAAGAAAAATTTCGAATTGAAACTCATCCTAATTTATAAAAATAGTTGTCTTTTCTTGTTAATCAGGAAGATACTTCATGTCCTTATTTGAAGTGGAAGGTTCCTAAGAACACATACTTGTACTTGAAACAGAGGATTTTACACTTGTAACTGAAGGGCCATGTATTAAGTGGTAGAAAAATCTTGAAGTAACTGGTCATACTCCGGCTATTATGCTTTTTAGCAATTTTCATTCAAATTAAAAGCTTACTTAAATTATAATAGTTCGAATATAAACCGTCTCAGTGGTATATCAAACATGTTTTAAAGACAATTACATGCCTATCTGTTCATTAATCTTTTTTTATGGCTAGTAATCTGAATGTTGATCATATTACCCGTCCTTATTCTTATGTTTTCCATGTTATTTATAGGTAAAAATGAAGAAAGTTCTTGTGAAATTGAAATTGAATTGGAAAAAGTTCCAGTTCTAAAATTAATAAAATTGAGAATGGAAATGGAGAAAGTGTCAAAGAGACAACAACTCGACCATAGAAAAGACAACAGCAGAGGGTCACTTTTCAGATCTCAAAAAAACATCCTTTCTTGTGTCGATCTTTGGCATATAGAAGTCAAAGAGAAATAATAGAAATCTGGTCAACAAAGCATTTTATACTCTAAATTGTGTTCTTATCGTTTTATCAATGCTGATAAAGCTATTAAGCTTTCAGTTGTGTTTGATCCGTGTATATTTGCGTCCAATCGTTCAATCGTGTTTTCTTGTCAAAAGAAAGTGATTTCAATTTAAGCTTTTGATTTCAGGAAAATCGAAAAACGTAGTCATTTCATTTTTTTTTAATTTGATTTTCAAAAAACCACAAAAAAGCTTTCGTTTTAGGTATCTTTAAAACAAAATATTTTCAGTTTTGTTTTGATGTCTCACAACAAAACTGAAAAACAAGATTTTGATCCAACATTTATATTTTTCATTTTGTATGTCTTAAAAACAAAACAAAATGTGATTTTTTTCCTAAACTATTGAAATATTGAAATTTTTATTATCTATACAACAGAACAATTGTTTCGTTTATTATTATGTTTTTGCCATTCAAATTATTTTTTATCGGGGTTGTTATGTATAAGACTTGTTACCTACTAGTTTAGACTATTAACTGGGTTTGTAATGTCATGAAAAACACGACGGATGCCACATGTGAGTGGGATCTGTTTACCCTTCCGGAGCACTCAGATCACCCCGGGTTTTGGTGATGTTCCTATTGCTTAGTCTTAAGTGTTCTATGTTGTGTCGTTTGTACTTTTCTTTGTCTTATTGTCTTATCCTTGTTTGGCAATGGCGTTGTCAGTTTGTTTTCGATCTATGCGTTTGAATGTCCCTCTGGTATCTTTCGTCACTCTTTTAAAAGATATCTATTTAAAACTAGATAAGTATAAATCAATTATAGATAAAGTTGGGTTCAGCTGTCTCATCAATTGTATCAGAAATTGTAAGCAGAACATTCTCTAAACAAAATCTCCTGACACCTTTTGAACACTTTTAAACACATAGTTTAAAGGTAAAACAATGTTTAATTAACATCTTAAAAACTTGTTAATCAAAGATCAGAAATATCGTTTCTCCGGATTTTTTCCTGCAATAAGCAACGCAACAGTCTGTGATAGAGGAGGATATTTTCTTTACCGATTGTCAGTTGGCACACCTTAGATTAAATATTGTTCATGCAATTTTAAATCATCCAAAACACTCAAAATACTCTACCCAGCTTATATAAAATTGGCATATCGGCGTAAATTTATTATTTTGACATCGGTACGAGTGTTTGGTTTTGTCAAATATATGGAAGGATATGTTATTTTATATTATTTTGTACATAATACTCCTTTTCTTTTTTCATTTCAAAATATCCACCATCATGTATGTTTTAGGTAAAATAAAAAAGAGGCAGGGATTTCAGAGCAAAAAGCAAAATCACAAAAATACTGAACTTATCAAATGGCAAGTCAAAAGCTTCAACACTTCGAACGAATGATTAACAACTGTCATATTCTTGACTTGGAACAGGCATAGCTAAATAGCTAAACCTCTTACTTGTATGACATTCGCATCAAATTCTACGTTTTTAAAATTTTTGTAATAAAAAACATTTATTTATCATCTATCGGTTTCGAAATAAAAAAAAAGAGATGTAGCATATGTTAATAGTCAACATCCTTAAGCATTTTTGAAATGTAATATATTATCATCTGTCGGTTTCGAAAAATTATGAAGATGTTGCATACGTGCGTAGTGAACATCCTTAATCTTAACAACGTATAATATTTCATTTTATTTTTAATCAAGTATCAACTTATTCTATAATTGGTAGATCTAGAATGAAATTACCGTATCTTTTAAACTTGACCTTTATATCGTATGAATTGATATAAATATACTCCTGTGTTGAACTGGCAATAACTTGAAATAGTTCGCAACGTGCAAAATGATAAACACTTAGTTCAAACTAACATTACATTTGTGCAGGGTAGAGTGCAGTCGCAATAAAAATGGATGTTACTCAGATTGATTCCGAAGACGACAGCATCTCTGACAGTCACAGAGATATTGGTTCCGAAACAAGACTAAAAGAAGATAAATTATCCTCGTTTACGAAAAATGAAGTGAAGATCGAAAAGGAAGAGGGAATACGTGGTGTCAGCCAGTTCTTTGAAAATCCTATTTACGGTAAAGAGAGCAATGACAACAATAGTATTGGAGATATGGTCATAGTACATAGACCTACGAATCAAGCACACATTATCAGGGCGTTGGCGCAAGAAAATAGAAAATTTAGATGTTGCACATATGTGTTTCTTCTGACCACAATAAGCTTTTTAGTAGTGTCTCTTATTATGGCAGTTTTTATGCTTCGTGAAACAGGTAAAGTGATTTTGTTTTAAACTAATTTTTCATAGTAAAGGGATAACTTGCAATACAATATTATTCAATGAAATTTACAATTGATAGATTTCATGTTTGACAGAAATGAATGTGTAAAGACGTAAAACGTTAGAAATACATGTACAAATAGAAAAAACATTCATGAACGACACATAAAACCGAGCATGGAAATGGGGAATGTGTCAAAGAGACAACAATCCGACCATAGAATAGACAACAGTAGAAGGTCACCAATAGGTCTGCAATGCTGCGAGAAATTCCCGCACCATGAGGCATACTTCAGCTGGCCCCTAATCAAATATATATACAAGTTCAGCGATAGTGAACGCCATACTAAACTTAAAATTATACACAAGAAACTAAGATTAAAAATAATACAAAACCAACAAAAGACCAGAGGCTCCTCACTTGGGACAGGCACAAAAATGCGGCGGTGTTAAACATGTTTATGCGATCTCAACATAATTACCAATTGACCAAATATGACACTTTCATCCTATTCATATGTAGTAAATTGTAAATACTCAAATCGACTTTATTATATCATCTAACTCACTTTCTTTCTCCCAGAATATAGATTACTTATATCTTAGGTCAACATGCATCTTATAAAGGTTTACATTGAGTTTTTAAGTATTTACTTTCATTTTTGTCACAGATCAAAACCAATTTGCGTTGTATACCCAAGGGAATCGAAGCGAACAACAGGATCGTAAGTAATACGTCATGTTTTAGTAAATAGAATATGCTCACTACAACGAAATTATTCGTAAATATAAACAAACGTGCAGGCATTTTATACGTTCGGGAATTTCACGTTCCATCGTTTAATGGTAGTATTATGAACAAAGCATATAATTTTCGTTATTTGCCTCTAAAGCTAACCAAACCTCTAACCATTTTAGTTAATGACTTTTGGTTCACTGATAGAGTATTTGCATTGGAAATAATTAAGTTTATTGTAAAACCAGTTGTCGGCATGATACGGGTTATATTCTTCGAATACAATGTATGATATCAAGGTACCAAAATTTTTTTGGCTGTTCTATTACTTAAATCAAGGTCTTGAGCTGACATCTAAGTAACTGATAGTAGTCCATTGGTAATAAATGTTGATCATTGTCAATTTATTTAGTGTCTGCGGCAATCCATTCTTAAATCTGACTGGACACTTTTAAAACTATGCGTTTAACTGTTTGATTGTATATCCCAAATTGATTAAAACTTCCTTTAACAGTTGTTAGAGCTCTAATACGAAAAATGTGACAACTTGTAGATAAAACTTCGTTAATGAAAAATAAACATTATGATTGATTCAAGTTTGTACTACAATGTAAAACGTTATGGATATAATCAGAACTGAATAAACGCAAATGAAAGTAAATCTTGAACATTTTCTATAATAATGCAAATATAAATGCACAAAAACAAAATGAATGAAATGTTGAACAATCATATGAAAATATGCAGATGTGGTATGATTTTCCTAGAGAAAAATATGAAACAGAGTCTAAATGACGAGTATTTAAGAAACTGGAAAACACAAAATGGCCTGAAATAGTGTTAACAGATCAACTGTTATCATGCTGCAGGTTTTCAAACATAGTTGAATATTCGTGGTTGTGCTCATTTGTTTTGGAAATCAGAAAAAAACCTTTTTTGTAGATACACCATGCAGCAGCAGTCCGTGTAAAAACTCTGGATCGTGTTTTCATGCTGATGGTGCGTTTACCTGCTTATGTCCACCAGGATACCTTGGCAAAGAATGTACAGGTAGATTACAATTCATTATGGCTATACTCTATCGGGTCATTTTCGATTATTCAAATCATCATTGTATCATCAATTATTTAAGCGAATGCGAGGTTCAAAGTTGGAAAAATGTTTCTGGATAGGTTTATATATTTTGTTACAGAATTGCGAGATGCAATATTGAAAAAGAGCAAATATATACCAGGATGCCAAAAATGTAGCATACTTCTAAAATTAAAATGTCGTTTGTTTTATTCAAAAATCTAGAAGCATTTTTATATCAATGATACATGTAAGAATATGTCAAATATCAATCAATTATTACAATTATGAACAAAAACAAGGAATCATGCGATTGTGTTTGTCAAAACACATTTTTATATTCCAGAAACACTTTGCAGCAGTACACCTTGTTTCCATGGAGGTCATTGCTTTATAACGGACAAAGGTTTCAATTGCAGATGTCAAGAAGGATATTCAGGAAAATTGTGCGAAGGTAATTTTTTATATAAAAAGTACCAAAAAAAAATCCTGTGATTAGACCTTCTAGAAAAGGATGAATGACAACTACTAAAAATATTGTTTTGTATAATTTCTCCTTCTCGCCCTATTGTAGTTGATGAGTTTCCGTAGGTCTTAGCTTGTTACTCTGATATGTTTTCAATTAATCGATTTACTAGATAAACTGGAGGGGCAAAAAATACCAGAGGGACATTCAAACTTATTGTAGAAAATATACTGACAACGCCATTGCTAAAAAAGAAAAAGACAAACAGAAAAATAATAGTACACACAACAAAACATATGAAACCAAAAACTAAGCAAATCGAACCCCACCAAAAAAGGGGATGATCTCAGGTGCTCCGGAAAGGGTAAATAGATGCTGTTACCTTTTTCATAAATTTCTTGTGGTAATCTGATAATAAGTCAAGATTCTTTTAACAGACAAGTATTGCGACTACTTAAAACGAAAGTAATCTTTTATTTTCATTGTTGCTTTGATTTGTTTTGTTTTTTTCATCAAATTTATTTTTTACAACGTCATTCTTTTCTTTGACATATAGTTTTGATACCTTGGCACATTTAGTATCTTTTTCTTCTTTTTCAAGTTTTTATAAATTAACATTCTTTTGGACAAACGTGGTTAATTTGTTATATTATGAGACAAAAGCAATCTTTTTTAAATGCCAAGGCATAAAAAGATATGATCATTGTTTGATTTTGTTACAAGGCTTTGTTTCATTTAGTCATAAAATTGATGACATATTTTGAACCATGTTTATCCAGCTTTTAATATACACATCTACCGTCCTTGGAAATATAGAGACAATTGAGACACTAATAATACTTTCCATAAAAAAAGGGAAAATAAAAATAAAGTTACAGAAGGAAAAGTAAGACAATATTGCATAAGTACTTTCCTTCCTAGATGTTTCGGACGATAATGAATTAGTAAACAGGTTAATAAATCCGGCTCAAAAGGTCAAGTACAAATTAATTGTGTCAATGAATATAAATATGGGGAAATTTATTCAATTTCGGAGAGCAGATTGGTGTTCCGTAAACATGTGATTTATACAATGGACTTCTATTTTGTTTATGTATTCACTGTATTTAAAAGAATTTATATGAGTACCAAGTCAGGAATATGACAGTTGTTGTCCATTAGTTTAATATGTTTTGTCATTTGATTTTTCAATTTGATTAGGGACTTTCCGTTTTGAATTTTCCTCGGAGCTCAGCCTTTTGGGGATTTTACTTAAAAAAAAAATATTCCTAGCTATACAAAAGTAGGATATTCTCTATTTTCCTATCGGTTGTTGACAACAGTTACTGCACAATAATGAATATTCTTCAGAGCACTCTTCTACATAAACTTTATTTGAGCATTTGAATGTATAACTTGGACTCAAAATTTCAGGAAGTATAGGTTGTTGCTATAACTATTAAGGTCATTTTTTATGTGTGCTTTACATCATCAATTGTTATGACTGCTAGAATATTCTTGTAGGTATTTTTGTCTTTTGTTTTGTTAACGGAAATTTAAAAATAAAAACTTTCAAGAAATTTGTATTGCATTACAATATACTTCCAAACAGATATATTCTTGCAATGCACTATTTACTTTGATTTTTATGTTTTACCTGTTTGACATCTTGTTTTATTTTTCAAATAAAGTTTCATACAATGACCATCTTTAACGATTTTCTTATATGTTCAAGTGTTTTAACAATAACTGTTTTGTTCAACTATTTTTTTGTACTTTTGTTGTCTATGTGGAGAGGTGATTCAATATGAAGGCTGTGTAATTTGTTTTTGTGTCTGTTGATAGTTTAATAGCATTATATACCAATGTATTTAAATAAAGTTCTTTGATTTCTAAAGTCAGATCGATATATACAAAATTTGGATCATCTTGAAAGAATTTTTTCCTAAGATATCCAAAATTATAAAAATTCAATTTTTCCAAAGAATATCGTTCAACTGTTTCTCAGTGCAATGGAATAAGCAGTATGTTGATATATTTTCCATTTGCTAAACAAAATCAACAGATAGATTGTAAAACTAATTGTCAAATATTTTTCTAGTAAATCCTTGCACCAGTCAACCTTGTCTTTATAACGGCAGTTGTAATATTAAAGGAAGTAGCTTCAATTCAAATGTTCACATGGATATTCAGGTCGTTTGTGTGAAGGTATTTCTTATTGATACAAAAGAATAAAGGAGAAAAAAAATCATGATAAAGTGAATTTTTTATTGTTTTTTTCAAATGAGATATTCATAAGATGGAAAATTGAAATTCTTTTTAGTCAGAAAGTACCAAAGTATTTAATATGCAATTGGGAAAAAAAGGTAATAAAAAAATTAACACAAATTTATGATTTACTGAAACCACATACATTTTTTATTTCTGTGTCAATTAAAATGTGATATTTATTTGCTAACTATCACTTAATTTATCAGTGACACCATGTAACAGTAATCCATGTGTAAACTCTGCGTCGTGTCACAACGTAGATGGAAGTTACGTATGTGCTTGTCCAACAGGATATTCTGGAAAACAGTGTGAAGGTATAGTTCCAAAATTGATTTCATCATATAATGCAAGCTATTTTGCAGGATGAAAAGCTGTTCAAGGAACAAAATAATTAAGTTTCATTGATGCTTTCGATAATCATAGAAAAATTTCAGATGTAGACATATTTACGTGTGTATGACTCATGTATCTCAAACAACATATTGTGTACGCTTTTGATCAATCGTTTGGAAAGTGATAAAAAATAGCATGTCGGAAACAAAACATCCCCCTAAAAACTAGTGTAAAACGACAGACATTAGACTATTAAAACTGTAGTACGACACAATCATATACAAAGTCTAACAGCATCCAATACAAAACCAAGTTCAAACTTGTCTTCGGTCAGTTTTAACTGTTGATACAAATGAATCCAAGTTTAATAGATCAGACAAATACTAAAGTATATCTTTTTTGGATATTAAAACACATCAACGCATTTGAACGTTTTGTGTCATAGATGTCTTAGATTATTTCTAAATTAAACAGCATATATCACCTTCTACGATATAGATTTTTTTCACAGTTGATCCATGTGATGGGTTTACGTGTAATAATGGAGGAACAAAAATTGTATCAGGAGGTAGCTGTCGATGTTCATGTATAGATGGCTTCTATGGTTCATCATGTGAAGGTATTTTTTTCAGCATTTGGCATTTTCCATTTTGTATAGACATAATGACTACAGTTATGAAATGGTTAATAGCTTTTAAAGGATGCACCCAAAACATAAAAGAATGTTAAGCTTTATCTAAAATTATAGACGTTATATTTGTTTCAATTTGACACTGTAAGACTGCCGATTTATATACTGTAATCATAATATTTTGCCAGTATAAATACAAAAGCTCAACATAGATATCAGTCATTGATATTAATTTAAAAGACGAGCTTTGTGCCTACTCATAGTTTGGATTTTTAGCCAAAACCAATTTGATTCTAAATTTCATAAAAGTCGGATAAAATAAATGTAACAAAACAAAACAAAACAAAACAAAACCGATAAATCATCAAAAAAATATGAATAACCATCTTTTTGGGGAAAAAGGAAGAAATAATTTACAATAGTTTTTATTCAGTTCTAAAATTATACCATCAACTCAAGTATACAAAAATGAATTGTAAAATAATATTAATGCTTATATAACTATAAAAAGATTATTGTAAACAATTTTTAATATACGTCAATACAAAATGTTTGTAAACAATTTCATTGGCAGAAATAGATATAAATAAAAAGATGTGGTATGATTGTCAACGATACAACTCCAAAATTAGAGATTTACTGACATTGAACTACACAATTATAGACCGAGCTATATTTGATAACAATAATATATGTTATGTTCACCATTGTTTCCAGTAACGCCTTGTATAAGCCATCCTTGTGCTCATGGTGGCAGCTGTTCTATGTCTGGATACTCTTTTAATTGTGATTGCTTAAAGGGATACTCTGGAATGTTATGCGAAGGTAACCCTGACGTAAAAAAATATTGAATAGAAAAGATAGTTTAAATGATTTGATATAGAATTTTTAGACGTGATTAATAAAGTAAAAAATCGCATTTATGTAAACAGATGATTCATTTTTTCAATTTGGAAAGATATATATAGTTATCAAAGGTACCATGATTATAATTTAGTACGCCAGACGCGCGTTTCGTCTACATAAGACTCATCAGTGACGCTCAAATCAAAAATTTTATAAAGCCAAATCAGATACCAAGCTGATAATTTCGTGTGACAAATATTCGTCTCATTTGCATCTGACTCCTCATCAGTGTTCTCAATTCAAAACAATTAGAATGTCAAATCTCTTATTAAACTTTAAAGGAGTAATGCCCAATCTTGATAAGTTCTTACAGTCGATTTTATTGAGTGTGTATACTTAGCCAAAGGTGATATGTTTGGTCAACTTGTTTGTTAGCTGAACCGTGAAGTCATTTTTAGGTCAGGTTAACTACCCTCCTTTACAAGTAGACTAGTCCAACAGATAACCAACCTATCTGTCTGTTGGACTATGCTACTTTGAAAGGATGGTAGTTTACAAATTCAAAACGTGCAGAACAAATAACACACGCATATCCGGAACTTTGAGCTTCTGACATACACATAAGGAGTATGGCGCCGAAACAGTTGGGAAAGAATGATCTTGTGAAATGACAAACCATACATATAGGAAGATGTAGTAATAGATACGTCCTAGGTAGAGAGACTTACGTGTTTTCAATGATTGAAACGTTTCGGAATCTTTAGATTCGAGATAAATGTCAAACAATAATAATTTACATCTGTTAAAAGTATTACATTTGTTTGTATTCTATTCTAGTATCATATAAGCAGCAGTTTATTTCATATCAATTATAAAATAAATAACACAAGACGATAGTAAGTTTGTGAAATTCATTTTATCTTGATAACTGCAAACATGTATTTGATATAATAGTTGATAGGTTAGTTTCTGTAAAAAGTAATTCAGATCATTTATGGACATATATTTTTTAATGCTTTTTTTCAGTGACACCATGCAGCAGTAGTCCATGTACAAATTCTGGAAATTGTGTAAATGTAAATGGAAGTTATGTTTGTGATTGTCCAAAAGGCTATTATGGGAAACTATGTGAAGGTACAATTCGCATGAAATAATATTGATAAGTATATTTGAATCCAACTATTAGTTTTAAATAATATAGGATTTCTTTCGTATATTGAATGACAGTTTACGAATCTTCATTTGCAAAATGTACTGTTATTTATAACCTTGGTCACATTGAATACGTCATTTTTGTTTGCTCTCATTTAGAAAGTTTTCCTAATATTCATTGACCATGTCAGGAGATCTCCTTAATAGCAAAGTTAATTTCAGCAGGTGCTTGGAAATTGATTATTGGAAGAATTGGAGATGAAAATAACCCAACATGTTATTGTATATATAAACGTCGACTTGTTCGGTATAAGTATTTCGGGTTGGGGTTTATTTTGAAATTTTTATGTGAATGTTATTTACTTGTCTATAAATATTTTGTTGGCAGTTGACCCATGTGATGGTGTTCCTTGTGATAATGGAGGAACGAAAACTATAACAGGAACAACCTGTCAGTGTGCATGTAGGAGGGGCTTCTCTGGATCATCATGTGAAGGTATCTTTTCATTTAAATGTTTGAATATTGTCGACAAGTTATTGTTATAGTTATTGCATTACATAGTATTAAATCGTTTCGAAACGGTTTACATTATTATTCAATATAACAACATACACGACGTTATCTAAGCGATTGAGAAAGGAATAACTAATAAGATAGAAAAAAATAGTGAAACCAATTAAAACATTATTTGATCAGTTTGAATACTTACTTGAGATTAATATAAATATATACATAAAAAATGATATATAAAATTGAGAATGGAAATGGGGAATGTGTCAAAGAGACAACAACCCGACCATAGAAAAAACAACAGCAGAAGGTCACTAACAGGTCTTCAATGTAGCGAGACATTTATAGACGTAGACATGTTTAAATGAAGTAATCTCTGATTAACAATATCTTTTACGGGATATTAAGTGAAATTCTGTAAATGAATTGACAAGTGATTAATAAAGGTAACAGTAGTATACCGCTGTTCGAAATTCATAAATTGATAGAGAAAAAACAAATCTGGGTTACAAACTAAAACGAGGGAAACGCATCAAATATAAGAGAACTACGACACAACAGAAACACAACATTACAATGTAACACAATGTTCTTAAGCACTCTTTGTGTGTCAATTATAATTCGACGTTTTTTTCAAGGCTGCCAGTATGTCTATAAATACGACACAGAATGTCAACTGACTGACACATTTTAGCAAATATATTTGGTTTTTATTTACTTCCAGTAACACCTTGCAGCAGCCATCCTTGTTTACATAGTGGCAGGTGCTCCATATCTGGAGGCAGCTACAGTTGTAAATGTTCAACAGGATATTCAGGAAAATTCTGTGAAGGTATTGACGAGTAATTAATATATATATATTCTAAATTACTATTTATGTATCAACTTTAATTGACCGTCGAATTCACAATTGGTATGAATGTGTTTTTTTCATACAAGTAATTGTTTAGCTTGAAATTCAAATCAATCTTTTGAATGCAATGGATATAAAAGCATTTAATTGTATTCGAATACTCAATCTCAATTATGAAGTATGATGCATTATTGTAAGGCTATGTAAAAACAAGCAACAAAGTAGAATACATGCACATGATGCCAATACACTCTCAGAGAGAGAGAGAGAGAGAGAGAGAGAGAGAGAGAGAGAGAGAGAGAGAGAGAGAGAGAGATGATCATACAGGCCGGTACAGTAGGTTAAGTAATCATCTACAGAGCATCTACATATGTGCCATTGCCAGCATCATTCTCTATATTGCTTTTTGTCAGATTTTAGATTAAATACTGATTCCAAGGAAACAAAATTCGTGTTATAATATCTTCAAAATGTCAACTTCAAACTACTGTGAATGAATGTATGTTAGTACAAACTTTTGTCGATTAAGTAACAGTTCCATTGTCTTCGATATTTGACTTACAAAAGTGTGTTTTTTTTCTAACAAACATAAAAACATTTGTTCTTTTTCGAAAAAAAAAAACCGTACGGAAATTTGTATCCCACAAATAATATATGTATCCACAATATATGATTGTTTTTGTTTTTCATGCAAAAAATCAATTTTAACTGCTATGATTAATTGAATATTTCTAATATGCAGTAATTGTAGTTTTCATTATACAATGAAATGTGTAATTTCATGAGTTTTTTACAGTCACACCTTGCAGCAGTCATCCCTGTGAACATCAAGGAACATGTTTTAATGCGAATGGAAGTTATGTATGTTATTGTCCTGAAGGATATTATGGCAAGACATGTGAAGGTACAATATAGACATTTTGTAACATTAATTGTACTTGCTGTTCGGCAAAATCAATATGACACATAGACATATTGAGTATATGCAACATTGCGATGAGGTCCTTGCAGAAACTAGAACTAAGATGGCTCTGTGACTAACTTTCTGTAAAGGCAAAAACTAAGGATTTTCTTCTTCCAGGAAAAGATTACATCGATACCTGTATGTTTTTCTGTGGCTGTTTATGACGTCTTTACACTAAATCCATTGGATTTTGGATGTGTACGGATTGATTGTTTAGTCTAAGATGCATGATTTTTTATTAGTTGTTAGTTGTTAGTGGCTTTGAACTAGCTGTCAGATAACTGCGAGTACTCTCAGATATGTTCATTGCGTCTTTTTGTGTCGGGATGTATAAGTACTCGACCACGTCTACTTGTATTTTTGTCCATCTGATGAGTTAAGCCTTTTTCAACTGATTTTTATAGTTCGTTCTTATGTTGTACTGTTATACCACTGTCCCAGGTTAGGGGGAGGGTTGGGATCCCGCTAGCATGTGTAACCCCGCCACATTATTTATGTATGTGCCTGTCCCAAGTCAGGAGCCTGTAATTCAGTGGTTGTCGTTTGTTTATGTGTTACATATTTGTTTTTCGTTCATTTTTTTACATAAATGAGGCCGTAAGTTTTCTCGTTTGAATTGTTTTACATTGTCTTATCGGGGCCTATTATAGCTGACTATGCGGTATATGCTTTGCCCATTGTTGAAGGCCGTACGGTGACCTATAGTTGTTAATGTCTGTGTCATTTTGGTCTTTTGTGGATAGTTGTCTCTTTGGCAATCATACCACCTCTTCTTTTTTATATTAGCCGTATTTGGCACAATTTTTTGGAATTTTGGGTCATCAATGCTCTTCAACGTTTTAATTGTGTGGCTTTATAACTATTTTGATCCGAGCGTCACTGATGAGTCTCATGTAGACGAAACGCGCGTCTGGCGTATTAAATTATAATCCTGGTACCTTTGATAACTATTTACACCACTGGGTCGATGCCACTGCTGGTGAACGTTTCGTCCCCGAGGATATCACCAGCCCAGTTGGCAGCATTCGGTGTTGACATGAATATCAATTACTTGGTCATTTTTATAAATTTCATGATTACAAAATTTTAAATTTTTCGAAAAACTAAGAAAATTCTTATCCCAGAAATAGTTTACCTTAGCCGTATTTGATCTGAGCGTCACTGATGAGTCTTATGTAGACGAAACGCGCGTCTGGCGTATTAAATTATAATCCTGGTAACTTTGATAACTATTGTAACCTTCATTTTATATTAAATAATCAAGACAATTATTAATATGCAAAGCAGACTTCTGAAGTAACAAAAACATTGAAAGTCTGATGATTTTCAAAATCAAACATTAGTTATTGACAATGTTGACAATGATTAAATCTCGACACTACACTATAGAAACGACATTTGAGATTATTCAATAATTGCGTATGCATGTCGAAATAGACATACGTCATATAACATCGCTATTCTATGCATTGTAATGATCAAATCCATATATTCAGTCACAATTTGTCATTATTAGAATTATTGAATAATTTTTAATTTTAAACAATATTTGTTCATCTTTTCGGATATATAAAATCTGATTCTCTTTTTTTTTCAATTGTAGTAACACCTTGCAGCAGTAAACCTTGTTTTAATGGTGGTAACTGTTCTATAACGGGGGACGTATTCAATTGCAGCTGTCCAAAAGGGTTTTCCGGCAAGTTATGCGAAGGTAAATAGTTCAAAAATTGGATAACAGAAGTCATGAGAATGCTAATTTGCTAATGAAGGAGGGAAGGATTTTTTTATTGCGTGAATTTTGGCTGAACCTATATTGGGACTTAGGAAAGAATTTTTGGTTGGTTTGTTTGGGGGGAGACACCCCTTCACACTAGTCATGCTAACACTAATAAATGTTCCGTTGGTATGTTTCGTTTCTCTTTTTCAATAGAAATTTATTTCTATACATATGAAACTGAGAGAATATAAATCAATTAAGGGAATATCCAACAGTTTCAGGGGAGGTAATAACAAACGTAACCGTCGTCTATTGTTTCCCGTAATTTAATGTTGTTTCAACGACGTCATAACGGAATCACCATTGGCTATGGCCGTCTGGCAAGGGCGGTTTCTTTCCTCAAAGGAAAGAGCACGGCGGGAATCGGGAGAAAACTCATACAGAATATTTACAGAAATAGAAGTCAAATCTTAAAAGGTGTTAAAAAATTGGTCTCTTGAGAAAAATAAAATACGACATAAACTAACATGTATCATTGCATCTAGCATCTAGCTTTGCGTTGAAGTGCTAATATACAGAAGCTCTTTAAATGAAAATCGACACTGTAATAATAAAAAGGAAAAAGGAAAACATTGTAATATATACACTGACATACAAGTAAAAAATATCTGACGATTTTAGTGTTTACTTATGTATGATGAAATAAATATAATTTAACAAACAAAAAACAAGGGTGTAAGTCTTGATGTAAGTCTTGACTTATTACCAACCCCCTCTTAAAACCAGCGGTTCCATAATAAGATAGGAAAGAAAACAGCTATCGAAATATCATAATCCAAAATTGGGGGGGGGGGGGGGGGTGTAATAGCTTAACTCAAGATTTCAACTTTATTCTAGTACGGCATACGTTTTAAATACCGCTAGCAAACCCTTTATCTTTATCATGTTTCAATCATTTATTCAGATCCACTTTCGCCTCGTCGTAAATATGCGTGATATATTTGCCACTGGAACACGGGAGAAATCCATTTATTAGTTGCATATAATGATGCATAATCATTAATTCTCAACTGATAATTGTCTTAAACAGTTTTACAGTTTTTGGTAAAAAAAAAATATTTTTAAACGAAAAGTTTAGAATTTCTTTCCGCATCCTTCTCTGAATTTATTTGTTTGAAAAATCAATAATAATATAGTTATATAGTAGTCTACATCAGTGGTAACATTGTATGCAGCCAAACTAGGTGGAGTTTATTCTCAAGTTATGTGTTTTGTAAATTAAAGGTTTTTTTCATGACATCTTCAACTGCAAATGGCGCTACAGATGTATCAAAATCAGCCATGTGACTTATTTGAAGATTCATGTGACATTTGTTGTTGTTAAGGGATCTTATTCAAAGTTCGGATATCCCTTGAACCATTTATTTAGATGGCTTTTAAACGTATAGATGCGCGAAACTCTTACTACACTATGCAAAGGATATACGACATTTTTATTTCGACTAAACGAGGCTTTAAATTTATACATCCGAGCAGCTAAACGGCTGCACCAAATTACAGCAAAGATATACTGTCGGACGTGAGAAGTCTAGAGATCTAATTATTTCTATATCCTGTCCAATCAATCCTTTTGTTTTGAAAACGATTTTAAATGTATATACATTAATACGACAGCAACCGAACGACACATATAATTCAAAACACTAAGAGTCAACATACATATTTTTGTTAAAGCTAGAATAAAATTGAGAATGGAAATGGGGAAGCCTATAAAGAATAAAAAGCCCCAAAACTGCAACATGAATAAATAAAACAGAATCAGTGAGTTTTTAGACAAGTGTTTGGTTGCAAAATTTCACAACCTCTTTATTATTTTCGATATGTGAAATTATAGACGGTGTAATATAAATCAGTGTAAGAAAAACACATTGTAAAACTAACTGAATTGTCATCTCGTCCATATAGTAGTTCATTATAGATAAGAAGTTCGATATGAGATATGAGTACTATCGAGACAACTATCCAACAAAGTCACAGTGTATAAATATATTTGTCTGCCGTCGCACTGCCGAAACGTCTTAATTTTTGGCGCAATTTGTGAGGCTTACGGAAGGGATTTAATAAACAATATCATATTTCTCGATTTTTCTCAAAAACGAATACAGTGACAAATATTTTTCAAAACATTATGACGTTCCATTTTTTTCAAAGAATAACATATCTTACTTTGGCAAAATCGACACCGTTAGAAATATTTTAATAAAATTAAAAATGTGCATTTCAAATGTTCATTTCTTGCCGTTGTTTGTGTCCATCATAATGTTTTTGGCTTTATTTGAGTAAGAATTAATGCTTTAAATGGTAAAGTTAGATTTTTCTAACCATCTTGAATTATTTTGCTTTAATTTGAGCCCGATTATATAAGTATATGTTGATTAAAAAATCATATTTAATTTTGTTAAATAAAAAACGTTTTTCACTCCAAAATTGCAAAAATGTTCAATTTTCAGCAGTATTTTTTGAAAAACCGAAATCGACAACTAATATTTTTTTTGGCAAAATTTGATTCTCTGTCAATTAAAGAATGAAATATCTTCAAGGGAAAAAATCTCACCGTCAAAAATAAACTGTTGGATATGCCCTTAATATATCTCTTTCCTTTTCTTTTTCTAAAAATAGCATTTTCCAAAAAAAAAATACTTACTAAACATTTTGGAATAAGTGCATTTGACTAAGTGCTAAAATATTATATGTTGATGTTTATTCTCCTTTTTGTTATTAATATGTTTTTCTTGATATTTTACTTAAAAGAGGGACAAATATATCAGAGGGACAGTCAAACTCATACATCGAAAATAAACTGACAAGGCAACTAAAAAGACAAACAGACAAATAATAGAACAGAAGAAACAACATAGAAAACCAAAGACTTAGCAACACGAAACCCACAAAAAAAACTGGGGATTACATTGATGCATCTATTGAATTTATATCTAGAGAATAATTAAGCCACAAATATACTAGACAACATGTTCAGAAAAAAGATTGGTTTTATATTAATATCTTAATTGTAAACCAATGTGAAGGACTTTGCATAACCAAATGATGGAAGAAACTTGGTATTTCATGGCACTTTCGTATTTCAAATATATGAGGAAAATTCCAAATGTGTGCATATTTTTTCTGGAAAATCACTAAAAACACCTGCACAGATTTGCATTCGTAGTAATTTCTTACTGACAACCATAATTGACTTGATACAAAATAGCCAAATTCGTATCGAAAAGTGACAGATAAATTATAACTTCATAAAACGTTTTGTAGCTTGGTTTTCAAATTGTCCAAAATGTTGGGTTTTTTTTGTATTAACCTTCAGCAGGAATGCATTTGAATAAAAATCCAAAAGCCATTGCTGTAACAAAACAACAATAGTCGAAGTTCTTTATGGACAAACTGGGCCTATTAATGATAGTCAGTTACATGTAGGGTAAAATTTGCATATAGGCCTTGGAACATTGGTTTTTGTAAACAATTTTTTAATTTATCAACATAGAAAAATGTGACTATCGTCCAGTCGGACAAGAAAATATAAGAAAATTCTAAAATTTAAAACAGTCATATTAAAAAAAAAACTAACAGATTTGCAAAATTGTCTGACTTGTTTTGTGTTATTTGTTTTCAGTAACACCTTGTACCAGTCAACCTTGTCTTCATGGTGGCAGTTGTTCAACTTCACAAAACAGCTTCAATTGTAATTGTTCAGATGGATACTCAGGCAAACTATGTGAAGGTATCTGCAATTGGAAACAACAATTTAAAAGATAAAACAAGACAGTGACTATGGCATACAATTTGTGGATAATCTTGCAAATTTTGTGAATATTTTATAAGATGGATAAATGCCCTTAATAAAGTTAACTGTCAGAAGACATGGTTGCATTTTTATTGATATTTTTCAAAATAATATTGATTGTAAAAAAAAACTGAACTGTGTACGTTATAATGGTCATATCAAGCAAACTAACAGTTTTTCTTTTTTATATAGATTATAACGTTGGTTTTCCCGTTTGAATGGTTTACCCTAGTAATTTTAGGGCCCTGCATAGCTTGTTGTTCGGTGTGAGCCAATGCTCCGTGTTGAAGACCGTACCTTGACCTATAATGGTCTACTTTTATAAATTGTGACTTGGATTGAGAGTTGTCTTATTGGAACTCATAACACATCTTACTATATCTATAGGATATATTCAATATAAGTGTACACAATGCCTAATTGATTGAATGTTTATTGCTGAATATCCAGTGAAAATTATTTAATGCATGTTCACACAAGAACAAATTAACCATAAATACATTGAAAAGAAAAATAGAAAAATAAATGAAATGTAAAAACTTAAATATATTGCGTTGTATTTACTATCTTCTAATCTGATAAATGGATTGAGATGAAAAGTCAGGACAACAAACAAAACATGATTGAATCCCATATGAACTCTAGCAGAACCCATGCATACCGTATTATATTGTCTAACAGAGTCAATGTCTACTGCTATCATGTATCACCATGCGAATTAACCGCTTCATTTATGTTTCAGTTACACCATGCAGCAGTACTCCTTGTGTAAATTCTGGAACATGTTTAACTGCTGATGGAAGCTACATTTGTGTTTGTCCCAAAGGATATTCTGGCAAGCTATGTGAAGGTATCATGTACAGAATAGTATTTCTTAAGCGTTCAGTACAACTAACACAACATTCAAAAACGTTTACATTTTCAAATTCGATCAAGTTTCAGGTTAAGATAATTCACCTGACAAATGGCTACTTAATTTCGGGATGTCTTATTGATAGTAAGATCTTATTATCAGTCGGGTATTGCGTGATGGCTCGTTTATAACTTATCAATATATATTTATTAATGACCACACTAGAGGTCACAATTTTAGACAAATCTGCAGAACCCTTCCGTTGTACCAGAGATCACCCCTCTTTTTGGTTGAGTTGTGTAGCTCAGTCTTTAGTTTTCAATATTTTATCAGTTTGTTTTCGACGAATTAGTTTGAATATTCCTTTGGTATCTTCTGCATATCTTTTCATTTAAAATTAAAATCGTAAAAGAGGGACGAAAGATACCAGAGGAACAGTCAAACTCATAAATCGAAAATAAACTGACAAAGCCACGGCTAAAAATGAAAAAGACAAACAGACAAACAATAGTACACATGACACAGTATAAAAAAACTAAAGAATAAACAACACGAACCCCACCAAAAACTAGGGGTGCTCTCAGGTGCTCCGGAAGGGTAAGCAGATCCTGCTCCACATGTGGCACCCGTCGTGTTGCTTAGGTGATAACAAATCCGGTAAATAGTCTAATTTGGTAGGTCACATTCATGAAGGGGAAGGGGATTGTAGTTACGACGTAAGGAACATATCGGATATCAATTGTGAAACAGTTATTCCATAACGGTCAACCAACTTATCGATACGTCAAAAAGGAAAAAAAAAGCATAAAAATAAGGATGTTGTACCTGTGTTCTTTTGAAATTTTATGTTACAAAATTTGAAAAATATTTCAAATTCATGAATATATCTACCTCATGCAAAGTACTGGTTCATTGCTCGTTTAAAAAGTTTGAATCTCTTATGGTTCATCGTATCTTGTTTCTTTTGATAAGCTATGATTTTAAGATACGTTAAGGTCGAGCATCAAGAAAGAGATATTAATTGTCGATTAAGGCATATGTTGCAGACCAATTGGTACCATTAATGTTATGTTATAGCCTACACAAACTTTTTTCGTGTTTTTAATCTATATCAACCTGGTCAAACCATGTGTATTGTCTCCTTTCCGCTAAGCAGATATTGTATAGATATATT
The DNA here is from genome assembly GCF_965363235.1 of Mytilus galloprovincialis. Classification (NCBI taxonomy): domain Eukaryota; kingdom Metazoa; phylum Mollusca; class Bivalvia; order Mytilida; family Mytilidae; genus Mytilus; species Mytilus galloprovincialis. Next base: position 12,659,032 of record NC_134842.1, read on the forward strand.
GCCTCGAAATAAGAATAATGTATTCGAGTATCATGACATATCTTTCAGTAGATTCGTTTCTTGTAAACAGGCACGTTCATTAATGGCAACATTAGCTTTCTAACGTTCAAATCTCGTCAATCAATTTAGACATCACGGTGACACACCATACCTAACCATCATCATTATTATGATCTACTTTTGTATTTTGAATTAAAATCAATTTCACAGATGACCCATGTAAAGGTTTTTCTTGTAAAAATGGAGGAACAAAGTCTGTATCGGGAACAACCTGTCAGTGCACGTGTAGAGGTGGCTTCTATGGATCAACATGTCAAGGTAACTATTATTTTTCATGGGTTCATGATCTATTGTTATTCAATTGTTGTTGTAAATAATTCTGTAAAGAAGTTCTAAATCGCAGGGAAAACATAGCATTAGTTCCATGAAAAAAAGCTAAATAAAGATTTTTTACTGAAAAGAAATTTAATTTGATGAATAAATCGTAAGAAAAGGGTAAAATATCTTAAATGCCACACATTGTATATCAATTTAGTTGTTTTGCTGTAATTTTTAAACATATAGTGAGAGTTCACGACTGTTTAATTGAGTGATTGTTCGCTATATACCTTTGTATGAGCATAACTGTTATCAGAATATATATATATATAATTTTTTGTTTGTAACCTGTTCAATAGAAGATCGTTAACTAAATGATACATTTAATATCAAAGAATAATGATGTAAAAATGTTTGATTGCTAATAATACTGAATTGTATCAACATGGCTTGAATATTTAATTTTGCATTTCAGCCGATTTCAATGAGTATATAGCTAAAGGTAATAACTTCGGTTACCTTACTTGCTAGCTAAACCGTGAAATCATTGCAAGGTAAGGTATACTACCCTCCTTTCGAAGTAGCCTAGTCCTACAGACTGATAGATTGGTTATCTGTCGGACTAGTCTACTCTTCAAGGAGGATAGTTTTTCTAACCTAACAATTACTTCACGGTTCAGCTAGCAAGCAAGATAGACAAAGATACTATCTTTGCCAACATACTCATTGAAATCGGCTGTTATATGTAAGCAACAAGGGAATCAAACAATAAAATTGAGAATGCATATAAAGAATGTGTCAAAGAGACAACAACCCGATCACAAAGCAAACAACAGCCGATATTTTTCCTATTTGCAGTAACACCTTGCAGCAATCAGCCTTGTTTGCATGGTGGTAACTGTTCTATATCTGGAAAAAGCTATGCTTGTGACTGTCAAGCGGGATATTCTGGCAAATCATGTTTGGGTAAGTATTGAATTTCATTTTAATTGAAGACATAGTTTGTTTTGTTTTAGCTTGTTATCATTCCGTGCTGATACTTAACTGTCGCAAGAGGGAGAACAGATGTTACAGCCACAGTCTATGTGGGCGTGTCCTAAGTGAGGAGTCTGTAACTTGGTAGTTCTAGTTTGTTGCTATCATATAAGCATTGAGTCAATTGTTTTGCATAGATAGTTATTGTGTTGTTCAGACACCATGACCTACGAGTGTTTTTAGTCGAAAGTTTTTTTTTGAGGAAAAAATGTCAAAGGTGAGAAAAAAAATTTGAATTGGTCTATATATAGATTCCATCATTACAACATGTGTGTTACGATATTTCCCTGCCTCGAGACATTAAATTTTAATATTTAAAGCGGGAGGCTTGCCGAGTTTTTTTTTCTCATTATTTCAATTTAACTATTGAGAGTGGAGAAATATCGTAATACACGAGTTATAGTTGTTGAATCTGATTCTCTAATGATTTATATCCTTCCTTTTCAAAGACTTGCAAAAAGTTGTGTTCTTTAAATGTAACGTCATCATGCATGGTCGCCTTTTCTCAGGAACTCACACTAGAAAATTCAGAAGACAATAACAAAAATTTAACGTCATAATTAAATTTCGACCAATCTTTTACCGAGAACAGATATTTCACTACTGAGGAGAAATAGTTTTCCCTCAACGCTGAAGGAATGTGAAAAAATGTGAAAAATTGAGAAAAGAGTTTGTCGCACAATCTCGATCATATAATTTTCCCCTTAGTCAAACGATATTCGTGCCAACTTTATGTGCTTCATATTTTTCAAAATGAACTGCATCGGTTGTTCTGGTAATAACATCATAATTAATATAAAATGTGAACATTGTACCTGTATCGTGTAATATTTTATGATATAACTTCGTTCCAGTGACACCATGCAGCAGTAACCCTTGTTTAAATTCAGGTTCATGTTATATTGATAATAGCAGCTACGCATGTGTTTGTTCAATGGGATATACAGGAAAAACATGTGAAGGTAATATAATCGACTTCTAGCCTACAAGTGTTTGCTCTTTATCCTGTTAAAAAAGTTCAAAATTTAAATCACAGAAACAGAGATTTAAAATTTCAAACACTTTCAGTTGTTTTCCATTGATTTAATATGTTTGAGCTTTTGATTTTTGCCAATTTAGCTTTATCTGGTCTGATCTAAGATTTATTTTACGAATTTACGTACACCGGGCACCACACAGCATCTACAAAGAACTTATCTTAACGATATTTGGTTTTGAATTGTTAGCCCTGGTTTTCAAATGACAGTTCTATAAACTCATCATAGATACCAGGATTGAAATTTAGTATTTGCGCCATTCAGTCTTTTACTGCATTAAAGATGTCAAAATAGTAGATACTTTAGCTATTAATAAGAGAGTTCCTATTATCAGCACGTCAAATTGATCGTGTAAGGCGTTCATGTAAAACCTACATCACTGAAATCTTGTTATGGTCAAGATAAAATTAAAACACTAATATTAAAATGTTAGAGCACTTGATTGACACGAAAAGAGCACACGAAAGAATATATATTACTGAAAACTAATATATGAACATGCACGGTATGCAAAATTTGTTTTGTTTGCGTGTAATCAGTCCTAAGAAACTTAATTTTACAGTTGATCCATGTGCTGGTTTTCCTTGCGATAATGGAGGAACAAAATCTGTTTCGGGAACAGCCTGTCAGTGTACATGTAGAAGTGGCTTCTCTGGATTATCATGTGAAGGTATTTCTGATTATTTTATGTGGGCGTTTCTGTTACTCAAAGTTGCTTTCATTTCATTTTCGTTAAATACAATTATCTACAAACCCTGTCAATCCCTATTATAGACCAAACTACCATTTATAAATTGATGATGTATATAAACATAGTTAAAGTACAATTACAGTGACAAATAATCAATTCACAGCCTTACTTTTATACTAGCAAATTAACTAGTAAATCGACATGTAAATTGATATAATTTGAATATGGCATTATGTTTTTATGATACATCTGCATCTAGTCAAATACCCATTGTACTTGTGCAAGCAATGCAACTGAGAAAAATCCCTACAAGAGAAAACAAATTTGAATAAGTGAAATCTAAAATTTAAAATGTAAAAAGCATGGTTTACACAAGATGATTGATTATCTTTTTCCTAAAGTGTCACAAATTAAACATGATACAAGATACTGTTGGAGTTCATACATTTCTCGTAGTTTGTAAATAAACTCATCATAGATACCAGGACTAAATTTAGTATACACATTTCTCTTAGTTTGTATGTTCCTCTTAATTGGTTTGCAACTTTTTACATGATTTAATTTGATTGTTTTCCGCAGTAACGCCATGTAGTAACCAGCCTTGTTTAAATGATGGTAGTTGCTCTATCTCAGGACACAGTTTCAGTTGTAATTGTTCAAAGGGATATTCGGGCAAATCATGTGAAGGTGAGTTATAATATATTTCAAGAACACATGGCTGACTACGTGGTATGGGCTTTCTCATTGTTGAATGCCTTACGATCACATATAGTTGTTAATTGCTGTGTCATGTGTGCACTTGTAGAGAGTTGTCTCATTGGAAATCAACGTCTTCTTTTTATATAACACCATTTGAAAACACTGTTTAATTTTTTTGAAGTTATTTTTGTACTTGATAGCAATTTTATTTCCTGATGAAGGAAAAGAGATTGGTTTATTTCTTCTTGTTAAAAATAAAATATCAAATCACCCACTACAGGCGCGTTATACGTTTTTCAGGTAAGTATTAACCGTAAACGAAGTACATAAGGACTTTTAAATAGCTGTTTTCAAGCAGTTTGGAAAGTGCAAACATATTTTAAAGAATGTATGGTCTTTTTCATGAGCGGGTTTTATTGTCAACAGGATAACTGTAACAATATCGATCTAAACATAATACATATGATATTATTTTGGATTCCTAAATCTTTGAATAGATCATAATTTATGTTGTTTTCTTTTTTTTTAGGTAAAATTGTTATTATAAATAAGATGGATATATATGAACGTAAAATAAACTACGCGATACAATTATATTGTGGTTTTCTTTTTATCTCTTGCTTCAGTGACACCATGCAGCAGTAGTCCGTGTGTGAATTCCGGATCATGCTTAAATGTAAATGGCAGCTATCTATGTGTTTGTCCTAAAGGATACTCTGGCAATGTGTGTCAAGGTAAAAATTACTGATCATATTAGTGTCATTATATTCAGTTTGATGCGATTATTATACTAGTGAGAGGTTTAGCTAGCTATACAATCAGGTACAATTCACCATTGTCAACATAAGAAAATACCTGTACCAAGTCAAGGAAATGACAGTTGTTATCCATTCGTTTGAAGTGTTTGATGTTTTTGGTTTTACCATTTGAATAGGGATTTTTCCTCGGAGTTCAGTACTGTTGTGATTTATTTACATATAGAAATAGCATAGACAACAAAATATATCAAAACTCATTTTGATATAAGTTATATTATAGAAGATAATCGAAAGATAGCAATAACAACAGTTTTCATCTCAGTTAGTACGAAATCTTATTTATTTGAATTTTAAACTCTTTACAATAAAAAAACAGAAATGGGTGGTAAGAATGTTATTGCATTTGGGGTTGAACACCCTGATATATATCTCAATCAATTTTTCAGTTGATCCTTGTGATGGTGTTCCTTGTGATAATGGAGGAACAAAAACTATATCAGGAAGAACTTGTCAGTGTTCTTGTAGACGTGGCTTCTCTGGATCATCATGTGAAGGTATTTGTGGCTTTTTTAATGTGGGCGTTTATGTTAATTCAAGTTGCTTTCATTTTCATAATAAAATTATTAACTAAGGCCTTCGATCCATATGATAGACCTAACTACAATTTGTAAATTGTAAAAAAAATTTATAAATAGTTATCAAAGGTACCAGGATTATAATTTAGTACGCCAGACGCGCGTTTCGTCTACATAAGACTCATCAGTGACGCTCATATCAAAGTATTTATAAAGCCAAACAAGTACAAAGTTGAAGAGCATTGAGGATCCACAATTCCAAAAAGTTGTGCCAAATACGGCTAAGGTAATCTATGCCTGGGATAAGAAAATCCTTAGTTTTTCGAAAAATTCAAAGTTTTGCAACCGGAAATTTATTAATAATAAGTGTGGACTACTGGGCTGGTGATACCCTCGGGGACGAAACGTCCACCAGCAGTGGCATCGACCCAGTTGATAATGTATAATTCCAGTGACAAATAATCGATTCATAGCCTTAAGGTAGCACAATACAAAGATTTTTCATCCCCAATCAGACATCTTTAAACTGATGTAATTCCACTCATCTGTCTTTAAATTTAATAAATGAGGTACAAAAAGAAAGAAGAAGGATTAATCTTTCAAATTGAGATAATTTCATTATGACTTAATTGATACATAATTAATTGTTTTGTATAAGTTGCCATATTGTGATGTCCATACTTGAATGAATTTAGCTTCTTTGTTATTCATAGCATCACAAAATATTTTATAGACTCTTGCACAAGACAGTTTGACCTCCAAAATCATGTCTCAGATTTTTCCTATTGTATTTCATTCTATCATAAATCGTCAATGAAGTTTGCAACATCAATTCATAAGAGACCACTTAATTTAATTGAGTATAAAATTTGTTCTATTGATGTTTTTGGAAATCTGAGACACAGTTTTGGAGGTCAAGCTGTGTTGTACAAGAATCTACAACATATTTTTGGGATGCTATGAAGAACAAAGACGCTTCATCGGAAGGTACCAAGAACTTGTTAATAAATATTCCGTATCAACTTCACAAATAATACAAGATGGTCTTGAAGTATAGATTTTGCGTACTGACGTTGGTTATCATCTTAATAAGGTGTTATAGTATTCGTTTATTTGTCTTTATTAATATTACTTTTACTGTTAAGTCAGTTTTTTTTATATATTCATTTGACGTGACTCTGTGCTGATGTAAACCATCATACTATGAACGACAAAATTATTTTATTTACAAATACTACTTTTACTAAAGTATCTTGTCATACTCTGAATGACAAAACTATTTTATTTATTAATACCACTTTTTCTGTTAAGTCTGTTTTTATGATATACATTTGACGTGACTCTGTACTTATGTATCCCGTCATACTTTGAACCAACTAATTAATTTATTAATTATTATTACTTTCACTGTTAAGTCTGTGTTTTGTTATATCTACTTTACGTGACTCTGTATTTATACTGTATACTAATCTGTAAATTCCGCCTCTGTCAGGCGCACACCATACGGTGTAACTTGGTTGTTGCTATATTCAGGGGCTCAATCACACCTTAACTACATGATTTATTATGGGTTTCATCATGAACTTTATGTTAACCAGGTATATACAAATAATGAACATTAAAGGGAAGTTAAAATATACTTTAATGGGAAGTTAATATATATTTTATTGTCAATTGTATAATGACGATAACTAGGTTATTTGAAGTAGCGAAAATCTTCTTTGATGTAGTGTATAACAATAACCTCTAGATACACATTCAATATTAGAGATGATGGATTCGTCTAGGAATCCAAAGGATGAACAGTCAAGAGTAACTTAGAGTTGTAAGTCATCTGATGATAATATTTCATTATACACTTCCATATCAACACAGTCATATAACTTTACTAGTGTAATATTTAGGAAATGCTCCTTTATGTCTCTCAATTTTTCACAATATAAAAGGAAATATTTAATGTCCTCACTTCCTTTTGCCACATAATTTACATGCTGAATTAGTTCCACCAGATCTGTCGAACTTAGCTCTGTCATGTTGTAAGGTATAAGTTCCACACATGATTTTTGCTTTTATACTGGCCATAGTTGAAGGAAACGGCTCTGTTTCACAGCTATCCCAGACATTGTGGGTTTTTCCTTGAGTGATATTATTGACATTCAAAAACTTTAGAGATGACTTTGATTTTACACCAGAATTAAGAAGATCAATCCAATATGAATAGATAGATATTCTTACAATATTTTTCCACTCAATTTTTCCCGGTGGCACATTAATAAGATCATGTGGTGATGGTGGCCATACTGTTGTGTTAAGTCAACAATTTTGCCAAACCAACTATTTGAATCCCTTGGCATTACATCCAGTTGTCTTATAGCAACATCACGCTCGACAGAACCATGCAATTCAGCCTCAACTGGAATTTGACCGAGGAGTAAGTAGCCAGCACTAGTGGTAGTGCGCTCTGGCAAATGCTGGATCTTCTTTAGAAGCTTGGTGTAATATACGGAGAGTAATTTCATATCTGAAAGTATTATGGAGTCTACTCCGTACAAAAGTCTGGGTAGCACATAAATTTTCACCAGGTGCATAGAAATTTTATGGTTACGTCCATTCAATCCATGGAGCCCAGCTCCCATGAGGGCATACACTGTTTTCCTAGCTGTCTGAATTCGATTAGGTACACAATCGTACACACCATGTTTAGAATTGACATTATGATCTATACCAAGATGAGTCGCTTTTACAGAATTTTAAAGAGGTTGACCATTCAGTGTAAATAAATGTTCAGTTTTACTTCCATATTGTAGAGTACATGACTTCTGACTGCTAATTATGTAGCGATGTTTATTTGCATAATCAGACAAGACATTTAACATTGTTTGCATGTCATACGGGGTATTCCACAGTAAATAGAACCCAAGTGAGCACCAAGACCATTCCTTTCAAACGTTTTCAGTAGTGTGTTTATGAAGACCTTATAGGCAGTCGGGGACCAAACTCCACCCTGGCGAACACCCTGGAATTTGTGAAGTGGTTTTGATTTGATACTTTGCCACATTACAGAGGACTTCAAGTTCTTATACCACTCATTGAATAGTAACAAATTGTCACCGGTCATTCCACCTTTATACATCTCTCTCATTAGCCCAGAGTGCCACACAATATCAAAAGCTTTTTGAGCATCACTAAAGTTATGATTAATTGTTTTCCTTTAATTTCTTAGCTTCAGTCTTGAGTTCAGTTAAGATTAATGCTGCTACAGAAGGACATTCTCCAAATGTGAAGCCTTTTTGCAACCGACTTTGTTTATCTTTAATAATGTTCACATGTTTGATAGATGAAGTTTTTCCACTACTTTTCCAATAGTACTAGTTACGGTAATTTTACGATAAGATTAGACATTTCTCTAGGTTTGCCCCCGTTTTTGAATACTGGATAACATATACCACTTTTTAGATTAGATGGGAGGTTAATATGTTGAAATATAAAATTTACTTATTTCACAATAATTTTAATAACAGGTTGACCACCATATTTTAAATGTTCAATGGTAATAACTTGTTCATCAGCTGCTTTTCCGTTTTTGAAAGACATTATACACTTTCCCACAACATCCTCAGATAGAAATTCTAGGGGTTCTTTATTAGTGTTAAAAAGATCCTGTAGTATTTTAACATCATCTTCGACCAATTGTTTATAACTGTTATAAAAAAAATCATTATCAAAAGGGGTAGACAGTTCTTGAAAATAGTCAGCCCATGTTTCACAAATGGCTATAGAGTCACTAACAATCTTGTCATTATATCTAAGAACAGAGGTTGATATATAGTTGTGGTCCCATTGGCGTATGATAAGTTTATAAAATTGTTTTTGATCAGTTTCACGAAGTTCCATTATATTGATAAGGTTGTCTTGACGTTTAGATGCTTAAAGCTGTCGCTGAGCAGACCTGAGATCTTTTTTCGTTTGTTTAATTCCTTAAAATGTTTGTTACCTTTTTTTGGTTGACCAGCTTGTTTCAATTTCCAAAAACAATGTTTCTCTTTCCTAATGATATCCACAATATGTGGAGGCCAAACTCTGCCTTTCCTACGAGTACGTGTTCCAGAATTTTGTTTAGATGGGACAAGCTCCCTAGCTGTTTCAGCAACAATTTCACACAGATTATCTATAAAACTATCAAGCGATTCCAAATCTAAATTCTGGAGTTCAGAGTCAAGTTTATGGCTCACTTTTCTTTCATATTCATTTGTGTCAATTTTATTCCAGTCAATTTTCCGCACACACTTGTTTTCTGAATTAGTCGACTCATCAATAGACTTTTCCATTGGGACAATTATAGTGATTGGATCATGTGTATATGTGTTACACAGCTCTCTTGTCAGTACGTTATAGGATGTCACAATATCAGTATTAAGAATAAAGTAATCAATTTGTGAAGAGTCTTTCCCATTTAAATGAAAAAAATTATCTTGTTCTTTACAAAGTTTAGGTAAAGAGAGAGTATGTTCATTGGCAAATAGTTTAAAGTCAATATCTCTAGTATTACTACTGTTACGATGAAACGAGGCGTTCATATCTCCTCCGAGAATAATTGCATATGAGTCATTATATTTTTGAATAATTTCTGAAAGTTCACCCAATATCGCTTGGTAGTCATCACGGGAATATCCATTTTCTCTTGTTGGAAGGTATACACATAACAGAAGTATTGGTTTTGCTAGTTTTAATAAAAACCCCAATAATTATAGTTGGTTGCAATGTTTTTCTATACATAATTGAAACACCAGCATGACCCCGACGTCTTTGAATCGGAGTATCGAATTTATCATCATCAAAGTATTTAGTATATGAATTAAAAAGGTTAAAATCATCATGAATTCTATATTTATCTCTAGAATACAGCCAATGCTCTTGAAGCATAATAATGTCAAAATGTTCACTTAGATTTTGCAGATTTACATTGTTGCTTAAAAGTCCTTCAATGTTAAAAGATAAAATACGTAAACTATCTATACCATTAGCCTCATCTAACAAGTCCTGACCTGACCTAGACTTATCTCTTCCTAGTCGGAGGGTGCATGCACGGGAAACTCGGATAAGATTGACACACCTTTCGCTGTTGGTTTATCATTTCCCTGTTCAGTTGTGTATTTGCACAGATTGGCCATTTTGGAGATAATGTTATATTACGCATGTCTAAAAAAGTACTTTCAATACTACCTGAAGTTGCCTTTGCAGGGGGTTTTGCATTAAATAATCATCCATTTCATTTTCAAGGGGATAATTTATTATTACAACAGATTCATCCCGTCTGACTGGCGTACAGAAATCATTATAATGATCATTGCAAAAATTATGTAGAGAACTGTTTTTCACATTTTCAGTTATATCAGATTGCATATTATCAGCCTGTTTATGTCTTCTATGGCGATTGTTATTGTTGTTACCTTGCGCTTTCGTCTGCCCCTTTGTTTCTCAGGGTTATGTTTGTTGTATATATGATGAATATGCATTTCATTAACTTTATCTTGTACGTTTTCCATTTTATTATCTTGCTTAATTATATCAAGTTCTAGTCTTAATTCTTTGTTCCTAAACCCAGACTTTTATGAAATCTTGCTCGGCACTCTGATGGCAATGAGATTGTACATTGTGTTTTTGTGAATTTTCAACTGATGGATAATCATCATTTTAGGATAATTCATTGGCAAGCTTCTGCTTATGTATACGGAGAGAATGCTCTAAGTCTAATTTATCACTTTCCAGAGTTATAATATATGACGTCCTAGTAGTGAATTCTTTTTGTAGGCTAGAAATATCAGTTTGTAACTTATAAATTATGGAGTCTTTAGCTCTTAATAACTTTTCTTTCTTACACAGGCAATCTTTAAGATGTGCAATTTCTTGTTCGTAAAAATATCTTTTACCCGTGTCACCAGGGTTGTTTGTGCTTTTTCCAATTTCAGAATGCGCATCTGGATCATGAGGAATATTCAGTTCATTTGGTACTATTCTTATGTCATGAATATCACCCAAGTTAGTTGATATAATTGACCTTTGTTTAGAGACGCTAGGTTTTTTTGGTTGGATTTCTACCCGTTGTTTTACTACATTAATACGTGTTTGATTCGCATCAGCAGTATTAGATATAGGCATTTTAGGTATAGTTTGTTCCATAACCTCAAACTTGACCTTTCTAAATTTTCACATGCGCTAGGTTTATTAGAGATGTTGAGTATAGGATTTTCTAGATTAGTAACAAGATGGTTGAGAACGATAGAGCCATCAGATTCATTCGCAACAGAGGCTTGTAAACTCATGCAGCTACAACAAACATATTGTGCTGAGTGGTCAGATTCATAGTATCTTATGTCTTTAGGTGATAGATGTTCGCACGAGTAATGAAGCCATTTATCGTATGTATCACACCCTATTGCTTTTGAAGAGAATTCACATTGAACGTTACACACAGGGAAAATATTGGCTGGGATTACTGAAATGGACTCATTGTCAATATGTTGTACACTTTTGAAATCACTAGAATTGGTGCATTTATTACTTGCATGGTCATTTGAACTATCAAGACTTTCAAGATAATGTTTACAGTAGTGCTTGATTGTATCATGTTGTATTGTTATACTATTTTTACTTATTGAGTCTGTTTGTTTTGTTCACGCATCGTTGACAATGTAATGGAATTTGATGCGACTGTCATACAAGTGAGAGGTTTAGCTAGCTATAAAACCAGGTTCAATCAACCATTTTCTACATAAGAAAATGCCTGTGCCAAGTCAGGAATATGACAGTTGTTATCCATTCGTTTGATGTGTTTGGACTTTTGATTTTGCCATTTGATTTTGGACTTTCCTTTTTGAATTTTCCTCGGAGTTCAGTATTTTTGTGTTTTTACTTTTTAATGCATTCAAGTGTGGACATCACAATATAGCAATTAATTACATAATAATTAATTATGTAATAATTATTTCATAATGAAATTATCACAATTTGAAAGATTAAACTTTCTTCTTTCTTTTGGTATCTCATTTATAAAATATAAAGAAGGATGTAATGAATTACATCAGTTTAAAGTTGTCTGATTGGGAGTGAAAACATCTTTGTATTGTGCTACCTTAATTTAATATCAGCATATCAACTAGTTAATCGACATGTAAATTGACATAATTTGAATACGACATTGTGTTTATAGGATACATCTGCATCTAGTCCGATACTCATTTTACAAGCAATTGAACTAAAAGAAATCCCTATAAGAGAAAACAAATTTAAATAAGTGTAATTTAATTTTAATATGTAGAAAGCATGATTTACACAAGATGATTGCTCAACTTTTTCTTATAAGTTTCAAACATGAAACATGATAAAAACTCCTGTTGGATTTCATGCAATTCTCTCAGTTTATATGTACCTCTTACTTGATTGGCAACTTTTATGAAATGATTTAATTTTAATGGTTTCTGAAGTAACGCCATGTAGTAACCAGCCTTGTTTAAATGATGGTAGTTGCTCTATATCGGGACACAGTTTCAGTTGCAATTGTCCAAAGGGATACTCGGGCACATTATGTGAAGGTGAGTTATAACATTTTGCAGAAGACATGGTATTAATTGAAAACACGATTTCATTTTTGAAAAGCAATCTAATGGTGATTTAATTCCCTGATGAATGAAATATAAAAGACATATTAAAAAGGGAATTGGTATGAATGCAAACGAGACAGCAATAGATTAAATGGTACACAAATAACCAATTATAGGTCACCGTACGGCTTTTAACAATGAGCAAAGCTTAAATTGAAAGTCAGTTATAAAGAACCCGAAACGACAAATGTAAAACAATCCATACGAGACAACTAACGTTCTAATTTATATAAAAAAAAAACGAAAAAAACAAATCAATAGCAAAAGAAAAAAAATACAGTTGCATTATACGTTATTCAAGTAAGATTGAAACGCATATAAAGTATAAGAGGATTTTTGAATAAATGTTTGAAAGTACTTTAAACAATATACAAATATTTCAAAGACTATATTATGTTTTTCCTTGAGGGAGCTGTATGTCAAAAGAAAGACTGTGTCAAAATCCATATAAAAAAAATATTATCTTTATTTAGATTCCCAAATTATAAACTTTGATTTTATTTAGCTGCAGAATTGTTCTCATAAATAAGAAAGTTCTATAGAAACATCAAACTAATTACGAGCTACAATTAAATTGTGCTTTTCTTTTTCTATTTTGCTTCAGTGACACCATGCAGCAGTAGTCCGTGTGCGAATTATGGATCCTGCTTAAATTTTAATGCCAGCTATCTATGTGTTTGTCCTAAAGGATACTCTGGCAAATCATGTGAAGGTACAAATAACTGATCAATGAATGTAAATAGCATAGAAAACAATAAGTATCCCCAAAAACAATTATGAGCTATATTATTTTCGGTAATGAATAAAAAAAAATTTAATACAGCTCTGATCATAGCTAGAAATCTTATCCATTTAAATTTTAAGCTTTTAACAATGAAAACAAAAATGAAATTTAGAGGTAAGAATTGTATTCTATACCGGGTTAAACACCCTGATATATATTTTAATAAATTTCACAGTTAATCCATGTGATGGTTTTTCCTGTGGAAATGGAGGAACAAAATCTGTATCAGGAACAACCTGTCAGTGTACATGTAGAAGTGGTTTCTCTGGATCAGCATGTGAAGGTATGCTGGGTTTTTTTCTGTTAACATTTTATTGTTAATCAATGCAACCATTTGAATTCTGTTTTGTATGAAAAATGTCTCAACCAGTATGACTTATCAAACAATATCTATAACGATGACCGATAAATAAATTGTAAAAACATCGGGATGACAAGCAATTATTTGAAAGTTATTATATTAACCATATTAGTACGTTATGAAGTTTATAGAAATGAGTATTGAGCTTATCTTAGCATAATGCAGTATACTATGATATACTAAGCTATAGATATCGTTCCGTAAAGCGGGTTACCAACTATTGTTGATTGAAACTAATTGTATTTGTTGAAGAAGTGCTAGTAATCATACTAAAAGTTTCAAGTTTTTTTTAACTCGTGTTGTGTTTTCTTTAGGGACGTTACACTACTACTAATCGTGTCTTAAGGTAGCACAATACAAAAATGTTTCATCACCAATCAGACATCTTTAAACTGATGTAATTCCACTCATCTTTCTTTAAATTTTATAAATGAGGCACCAAAAGAAAGCAGAAGGATTAATCTTTCAAATTGTGATAATTTCATTATGACATAATTATTACATAATTAATTGTTATGTAATTAGTTGCCATATTGTGATGTCCATACTTGAATGAATTTAGCTTCTTTGTTATTCATAGCATCCCAAATTTTTTATATAGATTCTTGCTCAACAAAGTTTGACCTCAAAAACTGTGTCTCAGATTTTTCCTATTGTATTTCATTCTCACATAAATCTTCAGTAAAGTTTGAAACATCAATTCATAAGAGACCACTAAATTCAATTGGGTATAAAATTTATTCTATTGATGTTTTTGGAAATCTGAGACACAGTTTTGGAGGTCAAGCTGTGTTATACAAGAATCTATAAAATATTTTGGGATACTGTGAAGAACAAAGACGCTAAATTTATTCAAGTGTGGACATTACAATATAGCAACTAATTACATAATGATTAATTATGTAATAATTATGTCATAATGAAATTATCACAATTTCAAAGATTAATCTTTCTTCTTTCTTTTGGTACCTCATTTATAAAATATAAAGAAGGATTAAATGAATTACATCAGTTTAAAGTTGTCTGATTGGGAGTTAAAAAATCTTTGTATTGTGCTACCTTAATATAAACACGCCAACTTAGCTTTTAACCAATGATAATTCTATAAAATGTATAGGAGGTAAGATAATTATCAGTTTACGAGATTTGAACATGTTGATCAACGGTAAAAAGACAAATACTCATTAACGATACTGAATTAATTACATTTGAAGCAAGGTGCGCGTTTCTTCCATAATAGGCGTATCAGCGACGCTTTTTAAAAAACATAACAGGCAAAATACAGGACGAAATTTAAGAGCATAGCTGGAGTCGCCCTACATTAACCCCCAGGTTAATTTTTCTTTTTTTGAAAAATAAAGTATCAGAATGGTATGCACAAATTTAAAATTTTCCCCAATACATGTTATCATATAAGTAATATTTCAAAAGGTTCCCAATAAAGGAATTATCTAACTAACTTTGGAGGCTGACATTTACTATTTACATTATTTGCAGTAACACCTTGCACAAGTCTGCCTTGTTTTCATGATGGTAGTTGTTCTATATCAGGGAACAGCTATAGCTGCAATTGCTCGAAGGGATATTCGGGAAAGTCATGTGAAGGTATGTTCAAGAAAATATTTATTCTCATGACAACTCTTAATTGTAAACAAAATTTCTTCTTTGTCAAGGCCTACACGTCCTAAATATGAGATGTAAGAAACTGGAGATTAAATGTTTAATATAATCGCTATTATTTGTAATTTTCCCTTCGATCTCTTTGTGTGATTATATTTTATGCCATGATCACGTGTGAGTTACAAATTGATCCCTAGAAACTAATGGCGCACGAGCCTTGTTATGTAACAAGGTACATCAGAATCACATGAAACTCGCGTACGTTAGATTTCCTTGTGCTGAACTTTATTTAAATAAAGCATACGTCAAATTATATCCTACGTAGTGACAAGAAAATTGACTCTAGCAATAAATTTAAGTTCAAAGAATTGTCCAATATTGTCTTAGTCAATATGAATAATGCAGTATTTTCCCAACACACAACTATTATAAATATATATAAATATATGCAAATAACTACTTAAAAATCTAAATAAATTGTTATATTTTTCAACTTTCCTCTAGTTACACCATGCAGCAGTAGCCCTTGTGTAAATTCTGGATCATGCCTGAATGCTAATGACAGCTATTTATGTGTTTGTTCAATCGGATACTCTGGCAAATTGTGTGAAGGTAAAAGTTAATGCTTATTATCATCACTATATGTACAAAATTAATAATAATAAAACATTTTTTATCAAGGTCTGGTTTGATTTAAATCATATTTATAAAACAATTGTTAAAAGATTATTGCAATTTCTATGTAAATAATGTTCTGGTCAGAGTAAATTCAAACACCGGAAGTTTTATGCAAGGAGATATTTTGAATATGAAACAAAATAACCAAATGTTTAGGTTTGTATATGACAGACAAGTGACGATTGTCTTCAGTGTGATAACAATACAACTGAACACCTGTAGTATCTGAAATTTATTGTCGGCTCGTAGCCTTCAAATCTTTGCACTTCATCAATGAGTGCAATACACAAAAAGTTCAATTTACAATTTCAAGGTTGTTCATTGTCCTGATAGTATTTTTAACAAACTTATGCATCCCTTGTATTTAAGTTTTCATTAAGAATTCAAAAATTAAAATATAAATATTTGAATAATTCAAATTAAAATATAACTATTTGAATAATTCAAATTAAATTATGCACTGTTTGAGATCTGAAATAATTTTACAGTTGATCCATGTAACGACTTTACATGTGAAAATGGAGGAACAAAAACTGTATCAGGAACAACCTGTCAGTGTACATGTAGAAGTGGCTTCTCTGGATTATCATGTGAAGGTACAAATTTTTTTTATGAAACTGTTCTGATCTGTTCTTTCGCTCTTAAGGTTTCATTTTCGTCGTAAGCAATTGTTTTTTTAAAATAACTTAAATCAGAATCAAACTATTATTTATAATTGATTTATTTTAATCATTTAAATTGGACATAATCTAATTTATCGCTTTTTTGTGCATTTTTCCTTTGATCTTTTTTTGTGATGATTTTTCATATTATGCTACTCGCTTGTGATGAAAAATTATCGCTAGAAACTAAGGAGGCACGTGGCGTTACTAATGAAATTGACGTCGTCATAGGTAAAATAACGATAAACAGATTATCATTGGTCATCTCAACTCGGTTGCTTTTCTCGCTTTCGCCGTGCTTGCTCAAGTGAGAAAATCAATCTCGTTGAGATGATCAACGATAATCTAGAAGTAATAAGACATTAAAACTGTAGTATTGTTCTTTAGTCAGATATCCTTAAAAAAAGATAAAGCAAAGCAAGGAGAGAAAAAATAGTTGTAAATGTTGTGAAAAAAGGAATATTCAAACATTGATGACAAAGATAACACAATAAAAGACTCCTTTTGAAATTCATGCGATTTTCAAAGTTCATGAAAGTGTATATGTTTTACCGGTTACTCACTTGACGAG
Source organism: Mytilus galloprovincialis (assembly GCF_965363235.1). Taxonomy (NCBI): domain Eukaryota; kingdom Metazoa; phylum Mollusca; class Bivalvia; order Mytilida; family Mytilidae; genus Mytilus; species Mytilus galloprovincialis. The sequence goes on from NC_134842.1 coordinate 12,676,482, forward strand.
ACTAAAACATAGATTAACTACAATTGCATTACTTTAATTCTAGTTTATATGATGTGAAGTTGATGATACATACAACAACGTTTAGTTTTATGATTTATAGTGGAAAAACAAAGAATACGAGGTATTCATCAATGACGAAAAAATTGTTCATGTACAATACAAAACACACAAAAAGCAAAGGAATGGCGTTTTGTTGTTTTTCTTTATCTGAAAGTTACAGCTAGGTCTAAAACACTGAACAAGCGTCACTGCAATATTAAGACTACATATAGCACCGATGTGAGTTGAATTCGTTTCAAAATAATACCAACAGACTTTGTAAGAGGTATTTGGCATAACGTTAAGGATTCTTGGGTCTTCAATACTCTTCAACTTCGTATTTTGTTGGCTTTATAACTATTTAGATCTAACTGATGAGTCTTATGTAGACGAAACGCACGTCTGACATATTAAATTATAAGCCTGGCACCTTTGATAACTAGTAGCACCATCAAATTGACCTTGGTCAAAAAGAACATACTAGAAAGCAGTACAAATTTTAAACAAAATTGTTTGTACGGATACGGTTAAAAATCAAAATGTTATAGTACTTACGATATCAAATGAAAGGTGAAGTAATGGTTAACCTTGTAGGACACATATTCACTGATTATTTTAGATAATACAAACATGTATTGCCTGTTTCTTAGATATGTAGTTCCTGGTTTTGTTTATCTAAATTTCTGGTAACCAATACGGTAAAATGTGTACGTGACAGTATATTGATCCCGCACACATAAAATGTCTAGAATTCACAAATGTAAACAGTTGGTTAGGAATGAGGTCCAATAGCATGTGCCGCATCAAAATTTAAATGCTGGTCTAAAATTGATATAACATCTGAAAAAACGATACTCAAAGAATAATTCAAGTAGTAACAGGTGATGTTGATTTGATTTTTTTATTCTATCTGCAGTTACACCTTGTAGTAACCAGCATTGTTTAAATGATGGCAGTTGCTCTATCTCAGGACAGAGTTTCAGTTGTAATTGTTCAAAGGGGTATTCAGGCAAACTATGTGAAGGTACGTTAATCATAATATATCTGAAGAATATATGAAATAATTTGAGAACAGGTTTACATCAATATAATTGATAGAATATGTGTTATAAACAACAAAGAAACAGTTTATATCAAATACAAAATATCAAATGGTGCATAAATTTATTTTAAAAGTTTGAAACAAAAATGAAACCATATGAAGAATTTTAAACAGCTGTTTGAAATTAATTTGAAGAATGTAACGATTTTATGGTATTTTTCCCGAAAAAGTAAAGTAAAAAAAAAAAAAAAATGCAAGAAAGTTCTAAAAGGAAAGTACATCAGCTAATTGCAAAAATCAAGACTTAAACACATCAAGCGAATGGAATTGAGTTGGTTTAATTGCCAATAAGAAGACAGTATCAATGATTATGAATATTGGTTATGATACCCAAATTATAAGAAATAACTACATAATACATTTAGGCTATTTTCCGTTTTACTTCAGTGACGCCATGCAGCAGTAGTCCGTGTGTGAATTATGGATCCTGCTTAAATGTTAATAGCAGTTATGTCTGTGCTTGTCCTAAGGGATACTCTGGCAAATTATGTGAAGGTACAAAAAACTTATTATTGTGTCGTGTTTTTATTAATGGAAATAGCACAATTAGTTTGATTATGTCATCATGGATAATCTAACGATCTCCAGAAATTCAGTTCTGATCACAGCTAGCATTAAAACAAACTCACGCCTCCGGGTGCGGTAATTTCTAGATACATTGAAGACCTGTTGGTGACCTTCTGCTGTTGTTTTTTTCTATGGTCGGGTTGTTGTCTCTTTGGCATATTCCCCATTTCCATTCATAATTTTATTTTTATCTTATTTATTTTAAATCTAAACTCCTTACATCAAAAACAGAAGTAAGTGGTAAGAATGTTACTGAATATATGAAAGTTTAAATTACTGGTCATCATTGTCACTTAATACAATATTGCATTATTTTAGATTATCGCATATAAAAAAAATTCAGAAAATATACGTAGCTTTATTAGTTATCTTAGAGCCCTGTTCAGTTTGATTCAAGACAACGTATTGAAGCCGTACATTTTTTTTTTAACTTTTTACACATTGTTACTTGGATGATTAGGTGTCTCATTGGCACTCATACCACATCTTTTTATTTATATAATGCAGAAAAGGCCAGTTCATAACAAAGTATTATTTTGTTATTCCATTGTAAAAGAAATTTACTAAAACCGGTATAGGTCTACCAGAAATCATCGATAAAATAGTTGCTGATCACACAAGAAGGCGGACACAAACTTAACCTATTCGTATTGCAAAAGCAGTTATTTATAATTTCAAACTCTATATGTACCTTTGATCTGGTATAAAATTTTGAGTAACAATTAAAACAATATAGTGATAGTCATATTAGCTACATAAAGTTGTTCTTTATCTTAATTATCTTTATAGTTGATCCATGTGAAGGTTTTTCCTGTGAAAATGGTGGTACAAAATCGGTATCAAGAACAACTTGTCAGTGTACATGTAGAAGTGGCTTCTCTGGATCATCGTGCGAAAGTATGTTTTTCATGGTGGGGACATGTTTAATGCAACCATTTTAGTTTCGTGATATATTATTGTTAAGAAGAAACCAGTATGGCATAATGGCATATCATAACGCATATCTACAACGATCGGCGATTTATGTATTCAACTCAGCATCACGAAAATCCTTTTATAGCTGTTAGACTTCATAGTCGAAAATTAAACAACCAATCTTTATTATGCACATCGAACATAACGTAGTAATCCATTTCATTAGGGATAACAGTTTGTGACGCCAGACGCGAGTGTCATCTTCAAAATATCCATCGGTAACCACCAAAGGAAAAGAAACACTAAAAGAACAAATACAAAACAACATTAAAGAGCATACAAAATTCGCCTTAATTTATAGAAGATGTTGTTTTTTTTCTTAGTACAAAGAAGCAGAACGAATTAAAGCAAAGTGTACAATGAAATATAAATGCTATTTTGAAAAAAAATATAACAGACTTTAAATCTACACTACTTCTAAATAAGTTCTTGCTAAAGGATTTTTTAAGCAATAGTGGAGGTAGCCATTCATTATTAAAGTTGTTTGCAGTAACACCATGCACCAGCCAGCCTTGTCTATATGGTGGTAGTTGTCATATATCAGGAAACAGCTATAGCTGCAATTGCTCAAATGGATTTTCTGGCAACTCATGTGAAGGTAAGTTAAACGAAATATATATGAATTTACAACTCATGGCTGGAATTAGTAAAATAAGAAAACTTCCGACCTCCAAGGAAAATTAAAATTGGTGAGTCCTTTATCAAATGGCAAAATCAAAATCTTAAAGACATCAAAAGAATGGACAACAACTGTCATATATCTGACTTGGTATAGACATGTCCTTATGTTTTCATCTTTAAAACTGCTGTAGACTTTCTTCAGAAGCGATATGATTAACTGGATATGAAATTAGTATTCGTATCAAGGATAAGTTTGTTATTTTACATAAACAATATTCAGTCAGATTTGTATTTATTCAATCATGGTAGAGCTTTATTCAAAGGCAGCTTACGTCGGATTTATATTTAACTTAGTTGAGAAGAAACAATCAATAATAAATATGCAATTCAAAGAACATACTTTTTTTCTGTATGCATGTAGGATCGTATGAAATTTCGATACAGTGTCAATATCGCAACAATACATTATACCTTTGCACATTACATTCCTATCCATGCAATTTACGTTTTTTGATTGAGTTGAGGCTTCTAACTGATATTTTATCGTGTGTTTTTCTATGTTGTGATGTTACACTATTGTTTGTAAAAACGGAAAAGGTTTCGAACCGTTACAACGTTTAGTTCCGCTGCAAATGTTTGCACCTGTTCTTAGTCGGTAATCTGATGTACAGTAGTTGTCGTTTGTTTATGTAATTTATACGTGTTTCTCGTTTCTCGTTTATTTACAAAGATTAGACCGTTGGTTTTCTCGTTTGAAAGGTTTTACACTAATAATTGTGGGGCCCCTGATAGCTTGTTTTTGGTGTGAGCCAAGGCCGTACCTTGACCTACAATGGTTTACTTTTCTAAGTTCTTATTTATTTGGATGGAGAGTTGTTTCATTGGCATTCATACCACATCGTCCTACATAAATGTACTATTTAATATGAATATTGCATAAAGTTGATCGATAAAAAAAATAGCTAAACAAATTTTGTTCTAGTGACACAATGCAGCAGTAGTCCTTGTGTTAATTCTGGATCATGCTTGAATATTAACGGCAGCTATGCTTGTGTTTGTTCATTGGGATACTCTGGCAAACTATGTGAAGGTACGAATATAACTTAATTTTCTAAAAAAAAATATAAAAGACCAAAGGAGTAGGTTCGATGACGTCACAAATAGTATTAATTTTGATTTCCCACAAAAACAAATGAAAACGGGAAATTTCCATTGAATGTTTAGACAGGAAATATAGAGCGCATACGTCGACAAAAAAGATCCTTAGCAATTATGTTTGTAATGACATTGTTCATGTCTAACTGCAATATTGAGGTTGTCGACGGCTGCGCTCTATGTTTCCTGGTACTAAATTTGGCTGAAATCCTGACGTTTTTGTCCAATTTCGCCAAAATTTGCTAAATTTGACATAACTTGAGTGTAAAAATCTACGCTTTAGAATAAGACTATGACAGAAATAGTTGTATATAACTATCTCACATGTCTTTAAATCAAATTGAATAAAATTCTTGTGACATTGAATTTTTTAATCGGGGCCAAATATGGCTCTTACCGAACATAATAAGTTTTCTACGTTCATTTCCGTAGATATGGATATTTTAACACCCTGAAGTATCACTGATGTGCAGCCGAAGGGTGTACAGGGTATTAAAGGGTGTTACAATATCCATATATACGGATATGAACGTAGATAAGGAATTTATCCCCGGTCTTAATCTAAATCTGGCGATTTTTAGAGAAATTCGACCATAAAGTTTAACGTGAAAGTAACGTTTTTTTTTTCTTCATTTTTTAAATATCTTTTATTGAACTTTGGAATTTTGACATATTTTTATCGGGTGTAGGGTACTTCCTTTGGTAGAACCATTCAGGTTGACTAAAATAAGAAGTTTTTATTCTAAAAGCAGAGAAAGTGAAATGGGTCGAATATGGCCCTCAAAGTTGTGAAGAGTAAGATCACAAAAATACTGAACTTAGAGGAAAATCAATTCGGAAAGTCCATAATCACATGGCAAAATCAAATAACAAAACGCATCAAAAACAAATGGACAAGAACTGTCATATTCCTGACTTGGTACAGGCATTTACAAATGTAGAAAATGGTGGATTAAACCTTGTTTTATAGCGCTAACACTCTCACTTTGATGACAGTCTCATCAAATTCCGTTATATTTACATTGATGCGTAAACTAAACATACACAATAAATAAAATAGTCAAAATATGGGTACATCAGTCATCATGGTATAACAATTTTAAAAGGAACAATTTCACAGAACACAAAATCATCTATCTACAAACACATTCATTGATTTTAGTGTCTGACGTCAGAATTTTTTTTTATACGTCACATAAATTTGTCGTTCAATGTGCATGCAAACAATTTTTAAATTTACATAGGCAATGTTTTCATATAGGGTTAAAAGATCAAAAGTATGTAAGAATAAATGTCAGAAATTAAGTAACTAATTATACAGACATCATGGATAATCTACAGAATTCGATATTTCATAAGGAACAATCATGGACCTAAGGAAAATGGGCATGAATTTCCCCCGATGTAATGGGTAGCAACGTCCGCGGATATGGGTTAGCAACACTCAGGGGCTATGGGTTTAGTAACGACGTGCATTAACCAATCAAAATCCTAGAAATATACTAAGCCGGGTATAAACCGTGTTATCAAGGTTTGGTTCGATTTAATTCATATTGATGAAACAAAGATTATTGAAATTCCAATGTAGATAATGATCAGGTCAGAGTTAACTTAAAAACCGAAGTGTTATACAAGGAAAGATGAAACAAAATTATAAAGGTTTATATAGTTTTTTTTATAATGCACTTCAGGTAAATTATGACGTTGCGATTGATGAAACGCCGTTACGTAGTGACTCCTTATAGATCCGTAGAGGGTTCGTTCATACCATATGGGGTTCATATCGTCATGTCTAATGCTGATGGTGACGTCATCTATAAATTTTTGTTGCATTTCATTGTTCATTGTTCGAAATACTACAGGATAAGTCCCACGCGCGATGAAATTCTGTACTCTTTCAAATGTGAAATAATTTTACAGTTGATCCTTGTCACGGATTTCCTTGTATAAATGGGGGAACAAAAACTATATCAGGCCGAACTTGCCAGTGTACTTGTGGAAGTGGGTTCTCTGGATCATCATGTGAAGGTAAATCTGTTTGTTTTGTGGACATTGCTGTTGCACATAGTTGCTACCATTTCCGATGTATACAATTATGTTTCCATGTCTTAAATCAGTATATCAGATAACATAGAAGATATTTATACGATGGACACTGCAAATAACACATTGCAACGAGATCTATTCATTCCAAAGTATAAGACTTAACAATCAATATTAGCTTGGGTACCAGTTGGTGAAATTTAAAAAAAAAGCGATCAATCATAATTTTAGTTGGCAAACAACTCATACTCAATCTGATAATTGTTTATGAGTCAAAAACTTGTTTAACTCCTTAAATCAAGACAACCAATTCACAATAAGCGAAAAAACATAATTATGGTCATAAAAAATACAGTTTTTTTTTGTTTTTTTTTAAGTGATATAATTTACGCAGGAGGGGTTCTTATGAATTTATATAAAGAATGCTACATCAAAGTCTATGGTGTGATTTAAAGTATATATACAATACAATGCTTATCGCTTAGAATGTTAAAGAAATAAATAAACAAAAAAGGATGTTACAACTTGATTTTATTATGATACTTGCAGTAACGCCATGCAGTAGCCGTCCTTGTTTTCATGAGGGTAAATGTTCTATATCAGGAAACAGCTTCAATTGCGATTGTTCAAAGGGGTTTTCTGGTAAATCCTGTGAAGGTACGCTTACCATATGATAATATAGTTCAGGAAAAAAGGCGTAATTGAAAATCACGAATGTTACTGTTCTAATGATTTAGACTTGACTCAAACCAAACTGTTCAATAATCTGAACATGAATTTTATTTTTATGAGATCAGTCTCGATGACATTAATCCAGTATTTGATTTGTTAATCGCATGATTTTTGAAGATGAAAAACGTGTTATTGACGGATAACGTCATTAGTTTTCCTCTACGAGACTTTAGGTGCTCTGTACAGTTTACGACTACCTCATTCAGTAACCATACTTACGACGAAATTGTTGAGATTCCAATTAATAATCACATGATTAACAAATCAAATACTGAATTATTGTCTAAACATTTTCTTAAAATTGTGGCGTTCTCGATAATTTGTTAAAATTTTGCCAAATACAGCCAAGGTAATCTATTCTTGAGGAAGAATAGCCTTAGTATTTCAAAAAATTCTTAAGTTTTGTAAGCAGTTTGTTTCTGAGTATGACCATATCAATGATAATTCTCGCAACACAGAAGTCCTGACTACTATGCTGGTGGAACCCTTGGGAATACAAACTCCAAAAGCAGTGGCATCGACCCAGTGTTTTAAATTTTGTATTGATGCCAGACACGCGTTTTGTCTACAAAAGACTCATGAGTCACACTCGAATCAAAAATAATTACTATATTTGAATATTAGAATTACATGCAATTTATTTAAATTGTTTTTTACATATTGTAGTGACACCATGCAGCGGTAGGCCTTGTGTAAATTCAGGATCATGTTTATATACGAATGGCAGCTATGTGTGTCTATGTCCTAACGGATATTCCGGTAGATTATGTGAAGGTACAAATGCAAGATTATATTGTCACTTCATTAACTTATCAAAGTAACAATATGAATATCTATATAAGTTTGTTAAATATAAATTATCTTGATGATATCGTGTCTCAGCTCATTATCATTTCGATGTAGGAGTTTACCATTTAGACATTAATGCCGAATATCTGTTAAATATCTGTAATGTAGAACATTTTGTAAACATTTTGTAAGTGCATGTTATTTGATAGAATGTTGAAATATTAAAATCATAACAATAGTTTTTATAGAAATACAATGGTTTTATGCATTATTCATTGCACAAAATCAGTTGATGCACAGCAAATCATTAAACACACAAAAAATAAAGGAACGGCTCTTTTCTTGCTGTTCCTCGTCTTCTATATAGTTTTGTAGATAACAGTTTTATTTTTATTTAACTAGTTCTGATACATTTACTTGCAGACAATATACAAATAACGACCGTTTCAGTCGTTGACCCATAATTTATAGCGTATAAAGTACATAAATTAAGGCAACAGTAGTATATCGTTGTTCTAAAGTCATAAATCGATTGAGACAAAAACAAATCCGGCTTACCACATAACGAGCAATTTACAATAGCATAGCTTTTCATTGGGTCGATTTGTAATTAAATATAGTATTTCATCCACTGAAAAAAAGGGACTCTTTTTCAATGAAACTAAAACGACCGCAGTTATAAGATTTGTTATGTGTGTCAACGTTTAAAAAAACAGTTAATTGCAATTGCTTTCCTTAAATTCTGAACAACTTTAATACGGAATTACTATCGCATATAAGATTTATCATCCTTATTATTGTTTATATTTGAATTAATATCACAGTTGATCCATGTGACAGTTTTAGTTGTCAAAATCAAGGAACAAAACATGTATCCGGATCAGCCTGTCTATGTACATGTGTAAAAGGTTTCTCTGGATCATTTTGTGAAGGTATTGTTCATTTGTGTGCTCATATAGCTGCTACCATTTTATTTTAATTTCATATAATTGGAAAGTTAAATGCTGAAAGCTCTGATACCATTACAGTAGGCTACGTATGTTAAATTGGAATTGGAAAAAATGTAAAAACTAAATGAGTCACATAAACTTCTAAAAGGAGCGTGCACTTCTGAAATATTAAATAAAAACTATAACCAATACATGCATCGATAATCCTTGCAAACATATTGCGTCGCATTAGTTTCAGTCGACATGTACACCAACCTTGACATAAATTACTTATCACAAATAGATTCTGATTGGTTGCTTAAAATGCAACTGGGATACAGCAACAGCTATTGGCTTAAAAGAGATAAAGAATTACACAGATCTCGTCTACGGATAAGACATCAAATGCCAAAAAATTAACTGTGTGTATAACAGTTCCGATCAACTCTCATAATACATGTTCGTTTTACTGTACATAAATAGCACACTTAAATTCAATATTGAAATATCAAGTATTAATACGTGTTTAGTTGCTTTGTTAATCTGCAATATGAATCATTTCTGTTTCTAAACAATGAGATTTATAACTTCTGCTATTCTAGGCACACCTCCAGAGAAGCACACATTCAAAGTCGTGTCTTGTTGTAAATGTTTTACTTTTCAACAAGAAAAGTGAACAATTAGTTCAAAAGCATGATTGTATAACGCACACTCTTAAAATAAATCCAATGTATATCAATCAATATCTATAAAACTATCTCATTTCCAATACTAAACCAACAACCACGAGCACACATATTACCTTAAATTCGGATAGACGGAAGCAGTCCTCATCTTTTTAGAAAGCTCGAACTTGTGAGAATTAGTTGTATATCAGTTCATTTAATTACGGAATTTGAACCAGTTAATATAATGTCATATTAAGGATAAAAAGCAAAATAGGATGCAACGAGACATTCACCGGACCTGCATTTTTCTAAATATATAAACAAGATATAAGCCTGCAATTTGGTTTTAATCTTACTTGTAGTAACCCCTTGCAGTGTCCATCCTTGTTTGCATGAGGGTATTTGCTCTTTATCAGGAAACAACTTCACTTGCAATTGTTCAAATGGATATTCCGGCAAAATATGTGAAGGTAAGTAACCAAAATATACGGAAGAGGAAAAGACGTCCATTGAGAATACGTTCAGTATTTATCAATTATCAAACAAACATATCTTCCTATTTTACAATTCATTTATTGTAAGAAGCGATTTGTTAGCTTACGTTGATATTTCGTTTTCATAGATTATAAATTAAAGTAAAGTAAAGACTGTTCTTGCAAGCAAATAAAACTATGCATATCTAACATTATCGCTGTTTTGTGATAATTTTTCATATCATTCTCCTCTTTAAAACTAAGATTCCAAAAACCTAGTGATCAATAGATAATCAATGGTCTATCAAACTCTAGAGTGTTTCTCTGCACTATCAATGATATTGTAGCTAAGAAGCATCTTCTCAATTAAAAAACCATCGATAATATGTCATAATTTTGTTATGACAAATCAAGTAAATTCATATCGAAATGCTAAAAAGAACAAAAATAACAATTTCTAAAGTATATCTTTATTGCACTTTTATTTGCTGTAATGACAGATTACTCGATATACAAGAGTTGGCAAAACATCCTTGTGAATTTGTCACTGAATAACCAAATAATAACTACAATCATTATCTTTTCATTTGAATGGTTTACTCTTATTTGTTTCTTATCCAGTGACACCATGTAGTAGTAATCCTTGTGCTAATTCCGGATCATGTGTCAATGTACATAGTGGCTATGGATGTTTTTGTCCGATGGGATATTCTGGAAGACATTGTGAAGGTATACACGCTGTTTCAACAATTTTACGATCAAATTATTAAAACATATGTATTATGTTTATGGGAGCTATGTATATGTTTGTAAGTAAAGTAGTATTTTTAAATGTATATGTATACTTATGATCCATATGTGAATACAGTAAAAGTCATGAAAATCTAAAAAAAAAACAAATATCTGAATACACTTATGGTTTGCAAAGGATAAGGTCCAATGAGACCCCTTTTTGGCCCCAAAATATAGCAGTTTTACAAAACTGTTAAAATGTAAACTTTTAGTTATTTATTGGAAAGTAGCATGCTTCTGCTGCATAGCTATGGGCTATTTTTGACAATACAATGCATCTTTATCATGTATATCGGGTACTAGCATCATTAAGTCATGATAAATTACTGAAATCTTCACAATTTCAGCATTTTAGTTACATTTTAGACGGTTTCCTTCTAAAATGAAAGTGGCCGCATTTGTGTTTAGTCTTGATATTGAAATTTAAGTTTTATTTGATGATGATTCATAAAATATAAAAAGATTGAGGATGAACACAGATGCGGCCACTTTTTCATTTTTGACCAAAACCATCTGAAAAGTGACATTTTTTGGCATATTTGACACAGGTTACATATTTGAGCTTGAATTGGAGCGTTTTTAATGACTAAATCACTCAAATCTTTCAAATAAACTTATTGAATCAAATGAAATAGGCACCTAAGTGTTTAAAAAGTGTCCATATATTTCATCAGATGAATCTGAAATTTGAGGCCAAAATCGGCCCTTACTCCTTTGGCTGTAAAAAAAAAATATTCCAAACTGAATAGCACATCCTAGTTTTTACGGTGATTTTCTTATTTTAAAATGGTGTAACCAATTTAGAACTTATATCTTTGAATTTTTCTTTGAACGGGTAAAACTACTTTAACTTTGTTATCAGTAAATTAAAACCATATTAAATCTTATTGGTATATATATATATGCACATCCATGGTACTATAATAATATGTCGAGACAAATAGGTTGCCATTGCACAAGTTCAAACTTTTCTTTGACTGTTATTAACATCTTTCCACTATGTTGGATATATTCTGAATGGTATTTTAGTCTATGATTCAGGTACATAATGTTTGTTTTAGTAATTTGTTTGGATTGGTTATAAACTATCATAACTAACCTTCCAATTAGATTGATTTAACATCAATCTTAACACCAAAACTACAAATGATTAGACCTTTGAAGAGAAAACTATTTGAAAAATGTTTTGTTGCATACAGTTCATGACGTTTACCTGAATCATTTCACCTGTATCTTCCTGCAAGTGCATGCGTTACCTACACACCAAAAAGAAATGTTTAACCCTATAATGGCAATTGAACATTTGTAAAGTTTGTTATGCTGTTTCAATGTTCATACAAAACAAATCAATATCAACGCAAAATAATTCGAAAACATGGATGAATAATCTGTACGTCTAATTTCATATTAGGAATGATAGTGGTTGAGTAAATTCAAATATATTCTGCTTTCTGTAAGACCAAAATGTGCTACGTTACAAACGTAGTTGGTGGTTTTCAATGTCAAGGAATAACACCAACGAGAGCTTAAGGTTCTGATGATTTATTGTACCAGTATATAAATAACAAGTCTGAAATAGCAATACAACATATATAAATAACAAGCTATTTCATACAACATAAATGTATATTTTTACAAAATATCACAGATTATATAATACAGAATTGTAATAAATAGTATAGTTAACTATTAACTATGTAACTATAGCAAGTAAAATGTAATGCAAGTAGAAAATGATCAATGTTTACATTCTATGAAATTGACATCGGGTGTCACGTGTACTTTTACAACAAGATTGACCTTTGACTATACACTAAATCGGAATGTGGTATGTAGTTTACGTGTATCTGTGTATTTGTATGCAATACTAGTTTGCCTTACAAACGGTATATAATAAATGTTACATCTACATTTATCAATAATGACTTCATTAAAATATATCATACGTATAATAATTAACTACATAATATCATACAACAATCATAAAGTTGCAAATATGATAATCATAAAGACCTATGATGTTAATATTATTGATTTATTAAAAGCTCCAAACTGACGGGAGGTAACTCATGTTTACAATACAATATAAACAATGCTAAACTATAAATAAATATACTCTTACCACTTGTGGAGTGAGTTGTACTGATAAGGTCAACGGCACATCATATACACATCACACAATTATGTGTTCTATATAATTACATTACATGGAGTCCTGAAACTGACATACGAACATAAATACTCGGACTCTAATTATAAAAATATACAACGTAACAAATATTCTTTACTCGTTCATATTTGTACTTGATAAAAACTATTTACTACAAAACTATAACTTTATATAAATGGAAACACTGTTCCGTCTTTCACTTAATAAGCCGTCATTTATAAAATATAGACTATTCATGACAATAATCAAATAGTAATGTACGCAAATTAACAATACAAATGGCAAATAAACCGTAGATTATAAAATCATATACTTATAGCGTGATAAAATACTCTCTTGTACATCTCGTGTACTTGTGTTACATACATGCGATATGAACGTTACAAAACAGAATAGAAACTTTACTAGAATATCATTTACGTGAAAAATATAAATAATGATAAAGAAGTAACTTACAGTATTCTATAATAATGTTGTCCAAAATATATAAGGTTTACAGGTAAACTATGTGGTCAATATAAACAAATACAAATTCAATGGACTGTCATGGCTATCGTCCCGTGGAAATGTACAGGTACAAAACAACGGAAATTAAACTTGACCGCGAAATATAAACAGCCAATCAAATACAATGATTCAAGTAAATCCCTAATGAATATTCATAGAAAATAGCGTGAATATTAATACATAAAAGTAAGGTTCTGCAAGTAATAATTTAAACTAAATATACAGTATTCAAAATATGTACTTAAGCTTTATAATAAATATAATAATTAAAAAGCTGATTTTTACAATATATAAAATGATCATAAAAATCACTCTGCTACACAAAGACATACATCATAACATTAGACTTTACGTCAATAAGATTTTCCTTATAATTCATGACCTAATGTAATCAAGGGGAGCAAGATCTCTCTCTCTAAACGTGACAGTTGTCATAGATAATGAGTATTGTCTGCAAACCCGGATGATTAGTTGAAACATTATGAATTATATCTATCGTCCTCGATATATTGTTTGCGTGCTCTGATTTGAAAAAAAAATCTGACGTTAAAACTTTATCCATTTGATTTACAATTTTCTTTTTTATGTCTTTTTAGTGACACCATGCAGCAGTAATCCATGTGTAAATTCGGGGTTATGTTTAAAAACTAACGAAAGCTATACATGTCTTTGTTCCAAAGGATATTCTGGCAAACATTGTGAAGGTACTTTAACAGAAAAAACAATATCAAAATATATATATGGTTAAAGGTGTGTATGACATTTGCAATTGGGGTTCGTTTTGTTTATTCTTTAGTTTTTTATGTTTTGACATATGCACTATTGTTTGCCTGTTTGTCTTTTTCATTTTTAGCCTTGGCGTTGTCAGTTTAATTTCTGTCCCTTTGGTATCTTTCGTCCCTCTTTTAGACATATTTTTATTAGTTTGTTAAACATGTCGACAGTAAAAATAATTTTACAAATCCATAGCATTGCTAGTACATATATTACTATACCACAAATGAATCTTAACAACAACAGTCTCTTAAGATATGGTAGAGTACAACATATTTGAATAGCAGAATATGGAATATGGACAAACAAAGGGAAAAGCATAAACGAAACAAATTTTCTTTACTGCGGCAGATGTTCAGTTATGCAACAATTCATTACGATGCTCGATAACAAAACCACATAAGGCTTAAATTATGAACAACGTCGCGTTGCTTTTTTTCAATGTAACGTCCAAATAACAAGTAAATGGTACCAACAATGACTTACTGCTATGTTAACTTTTTATAGTTTTATTTGTTTTTATATCGAATATAACAATATTTCCTTTCATACCAAGTCTTAAGGCTAAGACATTACAGGTCGCAAAACACTACATACAACTAAAGATGGAACAAACAGTGGATTTCAAGTGTTATTATCTTTCCCAATTGATTATCTCTTAATCTCAATGATGATATTCATCTTGGTGAAGCAGTAAAAAGTATTGGCCACTTGGTGATAATGATAGATAGATAGCAACGCTCAAAATGATAGATGACAAGAACTATAGCAATTTGGAACCATAAGAACATAGTTTGTTTTATCTTTCAAACAGAGAGGCATTAAATGATTAAGAAATTAAGTTCAAATTACAATTTAATTCACTGAGACGTTTTTTATTTTTTCCTAGAGATTTTTTCTTATTCTGAGTAACACACAATCACTATATAAATTATATGCATTTTCTTCGATCATGGCAGGAAATAAACAAAATTTGAACTTTACTCAATTACAATTATATTTCCAGAATACAATCCACAGTATATTGACTAAATTGTTGTATTGACTTTTAGATCAGTTACGACAGAGACATTTTTGAAACCAAAAATATGATTTTATACCAAGTCTGGACTATCTTATGGTGTTTAGTTCTAACAACTCGTTCGCTATACACGTGGTGACATTTATTTCTATGAACGTATTCTATGTACTTCTCGTAAATCATTAATAGCGGATTTCGTTACAACAAATCAGGGACTTTCTGATTCGATTTTCCTCTGAGTTCAGTATTTTTGAGATTTTACTTTTTGCTGCATCACCATACAAAAAATATAATATCAATATTAACATTGATGACTTATAAAATTGATACTATATAAACGTCATATGCAAATTCCAATTAACTGTATCTTTTTAGCTTAAAAAAGATTTTTTTTTTTTTTTATTCATGTTTCTTTACAGAAACGCCTTGTAGTAGCCAGCCTTGTTTACATGGGGGCATTTGTTCTGTATCAGGAGACCGATTTAGTTGTAATTGTTCAGATGGATTTTCTGGCATATTGTGTGAAGGTAAGTTAAACAAAAATATAAAAATTCTGAAAGCAGACAGTAGACATAATTAAATTTAAGATTAAAAGTCAAAGAGTCTCATGATAACGGTTTCAAGGAATTAACATATAAATTCAGCTTTTTGCTTTTCGTGATATAAATGCAAATGTTATGATGGCAAATGAGAGTAGGCAATTGCCCATTACATAAGCATTATCCAGTAAGTTCAATTTCGGAACAAATTAACGTAATTTGAATACCGTTATTGTTCATTTAAACGTTTATAACTAAAACCTATAAAATAATTTGATGATTTGAGGGATAGCATTAATGCAAATTTGATAACAGAATAAATATCACAAGAAATATGTATCAGCCAAAACATGCATCTGAATTAAATGTAGAAATCGTATTACTTATCTGTTTTTCGACTTGGCTTCAGTGACATCATGTAGCAGTAGTCCTTGTGAAAATTCTGGAAATTGTGTAAATGCAAATGGAACCTATGCATGTGTTTGTCCAACAGGATATTCTGGGATACGATGTGAAGGTACAATAATGAAAATTATTTTAAATAATCATTAAAGTAATCAGTGACAGTGTATATGAGCCAACCCATGAGAAAGGTAAAAAAAAGGGGGGATATTTGCTACACTTTACACGAAGTAGTTCAAGTTCGTTGAATTATTTTTGAACGACGTTTTATTAGTAAATATTGGTATAATCATAATGATATATAAAAAGATTTATAAATTGGTGTATTCTGTCCTGAATTATAAGTTACGACGGAAAGATTCGTAATTATATCTGAATTTGTAACTAATTTTAAATTATAACTGATTAACATTAACGGTTCAGCATGTACTACAATAGATGCATATTTTGCGATTAATGTCACGTTAGAGATGTTCAAGGCCTGAATATTTAAAAATCGTTCTTCCAATCATATATAATTGACCAATATATTCGGCAATTGAAACTCGTTAAACAAAGAAATACTTTTGAATTGAATTGATATAATGATTATGTTTCATACAATTTGCAAAGTTATATTTTAACAAATATACCATTCATGTCACCAAAGAAAGAAACCTACAGTTTTTTTCTGACTGAATTCCGAATTTAGAATGATAAGTTGATTGGTTTAGTAAGGAATCGTTCTCTATGTGTTAAATTGCCTGTATTTGATGTGGAAGCACACCTCACATATCCAACAAGAAGGTCATAAGCATTTAGCGTATCTGCGTTGAATCTTACTGTTCGTTCGTTTAATCTTTTGTGCCTTTATAATATAAATGGCAACGATATGTAAAATAATACAAAATCATCAAAAAGAAAACTAATTCACCGTACATTCAAATACTATTACTTGCAAAGTTATGTTCCTAATCTTGATCTTTCTTTGAAATTGACATAAATTGACGACTGAAAACTATAATATATGACGAATGGGATAGTTTAAACTTTCTATTCGTCAACTTTGAATTTATCAGCAGTTGTATTTCCTCTGTCCAGTCTCATAGCATTTGAATATTACATTTGAAACAAAGTTAAGATTTGAGACACCACATAATCTTAACCATCATATCAACAATTGTCTGACCGATACGAAATATGTTGTCGCATCTCACTATTTATTATGTTTTGTTGTGACATCGATATATTGTTGTGGATGCATACATAAACTAGCCGCTAAACCTGTGTATGTATCTGTTATCACTCCTTCAGAAGATCGTGCAATTATTTCAATTATTGAATTAAAAGTAAAATAACTAAAAAAAATGTACCGGAATATTCAAAATAAAAAGTCCCTAATCAAATGACAAAATCAAAAGCTCATATACATCAAACAAATGGATAACAACTGTTATATTCCTAACTAGTACAGACATTTTCGCATGTGTAAATGATGGTATAAACCTAGTTGTATAGCTAGCTAAACCTCACACTTTAATGACAGTTGCATAAAATTTCAATTTAACTTTTATTTTCTATTCTTAATCGATTTGTTATACTAGTGCATCGTTAGTTTACTGATACCTTCATGGTTTTCTTAATATCTTTCCCAGTTGATCCTTGTGATGGTTTGACTTGTAAAAACGGAGGAACGAAAATTGTTTCGGGTACAACATGCCAGTGTACATGTCGAGATGGATTTTCTGGATCGTTTTGTGAAGGTAATGGACTAAACGCAGGATTTAGTGGCTGCTTTTAAATTTAAGTTTATTCAGCTCTCTGTGATTTTGTTTTGTTAGTTAGTGATGTTGGGTTTTTTTTGTATGTTTTTGTTTGTATGTGTGTTCTGTTTGAACAATTTCTAACAACTATTGATTACAAAGTGGAACATACTTTAAGGACGTCACGGGATTTTGAATGTATAGAAAAATAAACATTCTTAACATATATTCTTTTACAAACTATATGAGAAATCTGAATAAAATATTTCCGGTAAATTTATTCTGTCTTTATTTTGTTTAGAAAATAATATTTGATAACCAAAGTTTCAGGTTATTTATTTAGAAGGTATTTAAAAATTGAGGATTCCTCAGACAAAATTGACCTTACATTGATTTTGGCATTAGAAATCCTCAAAGTGAGCTTTTATATTTTAGTAACACCATGTTCGAGCAATCCTTGTTTACACAACGGTAGCTGCTCTGTGGCAAATAGTAACTTCGCTTGCAGTTGCCGTACTGGATATTCTGGGAAAACATGTGATGGTAATTCATTATAAAATATTGTTTATATACAAAAATTTTATGGCAAAAATAACCGATGCCAGAGGTATGTCATCAATTGAAAGAGGGACGAAAGATGACAGCGGGACATTCAAACTCATAAATCGAATTTAAACTGACAACCCATGGCTAAAAATGAAAAGGACAAACAGACAAACAATAGTACACATGACACAACATAGAAAACTAAAGAATAAACCACACGAACCCCACCAAAAACTAGGGGTGATCTCAGGTGTTCCGGAAAGGTAAGAAAATGCATGCTAATGCATGGTATAAGACGGTTAATAAATGAATCAATAGCTACATCTAATCGGTGTGGTATTACGTCAAGGTAAGGGTCTATGTTCGATTTTGCCTTTACGCCTATTAACAAAGTCTACTATATCATTGTGTATATGCTTGTACATGCCTAAAACTAAATAAACTATTTTATGTTTGAGAAATTTAACTGTTGATATATTCCCCTCTGTTTTAGTTTGATATGCGGATTGGTGTTTCTCTATTGAATTATGACTATTGAACAGCAATATAATACTGTTGCCTTTTTCGGCTCCAATAATCTAAACTTTAAGACAAGTAACGATTTTGGTGATCTTCGTCTTAAAATATATAATAATTTATCTTCGATGGAATAAACAGAAATAGGACCTTAATGCATTGTACTGTTTTCTTTTATCTTGTCTGTTTCAGTTACACCATGTGCTAGTAGTCCGTGTAGAAATGCAGGACAATGCTTTAGCGCTGATGAGACTTTTGCATGTGTATGTCAGTCGGGATATTCAGGCAAACAATGCGAAGGTATTATAACTATCATGTAGTGAAGCTTTTTTCATTAGCATTTGTTTTTCAACTCACTGAAATGTTGACGTGTTTTATCAGTTTAAGAAGAACACATGATGATAACTTAATAAAATGATCTACCGTCCAAAATTACTTTTAAGGCATTTCTAATTTATATCATAAAAAAGACAACACAACAAACGTATTCCAAATAAATGTCGAATGTATTTTAGAGACTCATGATCAGCATCAGTACATTTCCAAAAGAAAGGAATATTTCTGTGTGTGTGTGTGTGTTACATTTTAAGTTGTGTCGTTGTTCTCCTCTTACATTTAATGCGTTTCCCGCAGTTTTAGTTTGTTACCCCGATTTTGTTTTTTGTCTATGGATTTATGAGTTTTGAACAGCGGTATACTACTGTTGCCTTTATTTGTGGCTTTTTATATCTCGACGTTTGATGAAATTTCTTTCTTCAACCGTAAAAATGATATTTACATCATAGTATTTATAAATTAACTTCAGTTTAAATTAGTTATATACAAAAGTTCTGATTTACAAATAATTCTTTATAATATATTGTAATTGATAGTTGATGTATGCAGCAGATTAACATGTAGAAATGGAGGAACAAAAAGTAAAACTGGATCAACATGTCGATGTCGATGTGGAAGTGGATACTCCGGTTCATATTGTGAAGGTTATCTACTTCTTTTCACTTCAAATGATATAAAAATATACGTTTTTAATATGTTCATGAAAACAAACCCTGTATAGTCCGAAAAATTGTCAAATAAGATCCCACTCTTTGAAGTATAATTTAATCAATTTCGACGTTGCTACAAACATCGTAACCCACTTTTTTATGTCGATGAATCTATCAAATTGAACTGCTACAATAAATGTCTACCACAGGATCGATACCGTTTTTCTGATTTACACTTCTTCGAGTAAATAATGGAACAAGTAATCAGTGCTCCAGAATTAGCATGATTGATACGGTAGATTCATTAAATTTGTCACTGAATTATGTTTTAAAACTGTATTTTAGCCTTATATGATTAACCAATTTGATGTGGCATTCTTCTCAACTCATTAACGAAAGTTTTCACGTTCTTTTATCGTTGGATAGCAGTATAGTAGTCTGATATATATATAGAATAATACATGGCAAAATCCGTATCGCATACTGTATCACAACGAGAAACCAATATCAGTCCCGAGGGTGAAGGTCCCGAATGCAGATATTGGTCGAGTGGTGATACAGCATGCGATACGGATTTTGCCATGTATTATTCTGTTTATCAAATATTTTAATAGAATCAGATTCATGGGATATCCATTTTTTTAAATCGTCTAAAATTATAAGCTAGCATTGGTGGACATCAGCTATTGTCTGCTCTATGGTTGGGTTGTTGTCTCTTTGACACATTTCCCATTACCATTCTCAATTCTATTATGATGTTCCTGTATTTTTCCAGCTGACTTAGGTTTTTTTAAAGACATACTTATTTACTTAATATCCACATCGTAATGCCCCCTATAATCTTATTACATTCTCAATATATGTTAAAGACCATGGGTATTATTTTTTGGAAAAAATACCGATTTAAGTAGAAATGATAGGACATTTTTTAGTGAAAACTCATTTTTTTCCTATGCCAGGAAATACAGCAACTGAACGCTATAGGTCAAACGTTGACATCATTCGAATTGTGACGTCATGCCAGGTATGCGAGACGGGTTTTGCTATGCGATACGGGTTATGCGATACAGGATAGGTGTTTCAGACTGGAAAAAAAACCTTTATTAGATATACAAAATTGCTGTATTTTGAACTAAACATATGATAAGTATAAATACCGATTGTGACGTTTAGACTTAGTGTCCGGCAAAGCTCAATGTAGCTTATTGAAAGAATGTTTACTCCTAGCCCTTCTGGATTATCCGAATTCATCCAAAATTCTTTAGTTTTTAAAGTTGTGTTATGAAAACTGTTATCCGTCTTTATATATATTTTGTTTTCTTATTGGTTTGACAATATCTTCGATTTTCGACCTATGAATATGTACTTGGTATTGTTTGCCTCTCTTATAGGAACCACATTTAATATATTGATAAACAATAGCATTTGAACTTTAAAAGTTTGTTGTTGACAATAGTGTAGACACAAAAGGTTTGTGTTTAATATTCCCGAAATATATAGTTCTCTTTTAAAAACAATTCTACTTTTTTTTTAATCTTTTTCGTCGGGATTTAAGAGATATAATAATTGTTTGACGTTTTTATTTTCGTAAAAGCGTAACTCGTCTGTTATTCGAATTAAGTTATATTTGTTATCTCGGTGACTTTTATAACTTGCTACGTGATATGAGCTCTGCTCATTACTCAAGGTCGTACTGTCATCCATTGTTGATTACTTTAACATCTTAAGAATAATTGTAACATTTGTAATCATTTCATATCTTCTTTTTGATATAGTTGCATATGTCAATAAGATTATAATCATTATATTGTCAATTAAGTGACACCATGTATGTCGAGCCCTTGCGTCAATGGTGGAACATGTACAGCAACAAGCAATGGTAGGTTCTCGTGTAGATGTCCTCCAGGAACGGGCGGAACACGCTGTGAAAGTAAGTAAATTTGTATTTTAGACAAATTAAAGACTTGTGCCAAAAGTGAAGCTAATTCCAAGATGGCCGCCACATACAGTTGTCAAGTATCTGTCACAGTTCAACCTTTGTAATTATATTAATAAAATGATCTGAACTCACCTAATACTTTGTGATGTTTCCTTTTGCCCTTATTCATGTTATTAGTACCCTCAAACGTCTTGGAATTGAATTATAAAGTTTTCTTATGAATTCTAAGGATATATTTGTCCATATGTCACGAATTGATGTCTCCATTTGAGTCTTTGTATCGATGTTATGTGCCTGTTTTTGCAGTGCAATTTTAATTTTACGCCACATAATTTCAATAATATTAAGGTTTTGACTTTGTGCTGGCCATTCCATACCATGAAGTTAATTTTGTTCCAAGTAATCCTTCACAATTTTGGCCCTATGAACCGGGGCATTGTCATCTTGATATATGTAATTGTCAGCAGGGAAATGACAAGCAATAACAGGCCAAACAAAATTGTCAACAATCTCAATATACTTTAAAGCATTTGTATTACCAGTTGCAACAGTAATAGTACCAATACATTTATAGGTAATGCAACCCCAGATCATCAGACTCAGTCGTGACCCACGGCCAGGATTTAAGCAAGGAGGAGGCCACTCCTCACCAGGCCGTCTCCAGACTAAAACAGGATTATCCATTCCAATTTCCACCTTTCATTCATCACTATATATGACCCTTTTCAAATAATCTTCCACATTTTTGTGCCTGACCAATTTACACCATGCCAGCCTTTTTGACATTTGCAGCACGAATTCTGATGGATTTTTTTACAACACGTTTTTTTAACCCTTCCTCATACAATTTTCTGTGAACAGTACGCTTAGATACTGGTTCTTCCCTAGATTCATTAAAAACAGCAGTGGACGTTTTCTGTCCGATTTGACAGCGGTGAAAAGTTTGCGAATATCCCGCGGTGTTAGCAGATTTGGCCCTCCTTCTCTCCTCGTTTTCTAAACTCCCCGGACCTTTGAAACGGTTCGAAACCCTATAAATTGTTGGAGGTGGATGTCTTGTTTGTCGTGCAATGTCAGGTCCTTTCATACCAGCCTTATGTAATGCTGCAGTGGCATTTTTCTCAGACAATGACAGTTCCTTGAGTTTTGGGGCCATTCTCAAAACTATACGAAATGTAAATAAAGCAGACGATTTCAAACTTCAGGTGACGTACCAGGTCAATGACCTTCGTCAAAACTTTCATATTGTGCATAAAGTTCCACTTATTTACAGAGAAAACGGCTTTAGAAGTTGTTACTTCCAACCCGCATTCAACATGACGTCATTAAATTATCTTCACTTTTGGCACGGTAGTGTATGTTTTATAAATGCATGATACAAATTTCAAACCCACTGTTTGACAGTTTATCTAAAGTAAATGAACAGCAACTGTGTCGTTATAAAATAAAAGGAGATGTATTGTGATCACAAATATGATAATTTTCAAACATAATTCGCATGAGTGCATGTAAGTAATTGTAAGCAACAATTCGAAGAAAACCTCATCCGCATAATCAGCTATAAAATGCCGTGATATAACAAATATGAGACAACTTCACTGATATAACTCAAACGGAATAATTTATCAATAAACAATTTACGAAAAACAAATAGGACAGACATGAACCAGCAAGAACTATTGAACTACAGTCACATACGTCGTTTGACGGGGTTAAACATGTTTGAAAGTGCTCAATGTTCCACTTAACCTGGGATAGTATAACAATGTTATATCACAATATAGGAAAACATTTTAGTAATTAGTTGGAAAACCGCTTAAGGTGGTTCAGGGGTATACCGCCATTTGAAAAATCGGTCTAGTTCTTTGACCAAATCTGCAAATTTGGAGACTGATTTGCAATTTATTGATGACACTGTTTATTTATATAAAGAACACTTTTTTATTGATTGCATTATCGAAAATGTTTTAAAAAATACTTGTGCTTTTAGAATTAATTTTTCAAATAAGCTATTTAAGGGGAGATAACTCTTTTAGTATAAAATATATACTGAACATATAGGAATTGTTTTCATTTTTTACTTGTAGGAAGAAAACAAGTTCGGTTACACCATTTTTTCGTTTTATTTTCGAAAAACATATAATAAAAACTATCTTCCAATATTTTATTTCAAAATTCTGTCTCATAGATTTCTTTTAATGCACAAAAATGTGTTTTTCATGAATAATCTAAGCAAATTTTGGCAATTTTGGACGACTCGAACATTGAAAAAATAGAATTTGACTCGGATATTTCGATTTGTACAAGAAAGTAAATAAAACTGGTTTTTCGACAGTTTCTGTTTAGTTTCTTTTCAAATAACTGTTTACCCTTTTGACCTAGCAAAACTGCTTTGCAGGAAAATACAATAAAATGATCTATCTATAGTCCTTTGATATGATTTAAGTGTATTATATATATTGATTTTCAGGGACACCGTGCTATTATAAGTCGTGCTCATATGGTCCTTGTGTTCACAATGGTTTGACTGCGTGGTGCCTGTGCCCCGGTGGATATAATTTAGATATATGCAAAAGTAATGTGTTATTTGCCTTTTAATAATAGTACACATTTTTAGTATAGTTGATTAAAGAACTTAAACAAAATGTATCGGATTCCGGAACACATTGTTATCTGTTACAACGTTTTCCCTTTGATTCAAACAATAACTATTAGCAAATGGATAATACAAAAATATTAAACTTCAATAAAAACTCAAAACGGAAAATCCTTATCAAATGGCAAAGTCACAAGCTCAAATACATCAAAAGAATGAAAAACAACTGCCATATTCTTGACTTGGTATAGATATTTCCGAAGATAGAAAATGCGCTTACAATTATGCATTCAGTTTTTTTGTGCCGCCAAGAGGTTAAAATTTACAGATTTTCCGAATTAATTTAATCACAATTCTTCAAATGGCCTGATGAAAAGTAACCGTTCTTGGACGATCTAGAATATTTCTTTTACTTTATTTATTTCTACCACTTCAGAAAACTGACATATTCAATTTATTGTTAATGCAAGAATTAATTGCTGGTTGAAACCATCTTTAGAAAAGGCATCATAAATCTTGAAAAGCTTTCATGTGCATTGGGACTGTGAATCGTGTTTTTCATTTACAGTACGTATTGTGGGATCCAAAAAACGTGGTAGATTAGAAGTGTACTATAACAGCCGATGGGGCACAGTTTGTGACGATGCCTTTGATGCAAACGATGCAAAAGTTGCATGTTTTAATCTCGGTTTCAGGTATGCCAGTGCTATTTTTAGAAATAAAATATATATTGCTAGACAGTCATCACACAACCTGCTGATGTCACCATTCAAGTCTTGCTAAATCCAAAGGGGCATTAGATTTAATAACAAGACACTTTTTTGTATTATCAGTCAACCTGTTTTATACATTGACAATGTTTTTTTTAATGCATGAAAGGCAGAAAATACAAAAAACTATATCTGTTTCTTCCTTTTACTCTGATGCAGTCATGGACAACGTCATGACAGTTCCTATTGGTATATGACGTCAAAGGATAATATTAAGTTTCTTTCAAATATAAAAGTATGGGTTTTTAAATTTCATTACGAAATCACGGTAATTCATTGCAATCTATAAATCAGAACAAGTATTCTTATCATTTATTCGGACTTTTTTCTCAATGATTTCCTGTCTATGACATTTATTCAATGATTTGTAATTAAGAATGTGACGAATTATTTTTATTACATCCTTCCTTAAAAACTTTCAACCGGTTTGCGGCAAATGCCTTTATGCATAAATATATCTATGGCTTACTTCATGGGATGATTTTGGCTTTTGTTGTCGGTTGAACAGTATCTTGTTATTGTTAACGCGTTTATCACTTAGTTTGAAAATAGTTGTTTGAGTGAAAATTATACCACATTCATATTTAGTGTTTATGGCAAATTTATCTCCATATTTTTCAACGATCTATTGCATACTCTCTTTTCATTTTATCTGACTTTGAGCAATACTACATAATTTCAGCTTTGTATATGATCTTGTGATGCTACTTCAAGACAATAAATACGTAACTACTTATTTGAGTTAAATTCCATTTCAAATAAGGATTTTACGTGAATTATTTGATTAAACAAACGAAGAAAACGAAGATAACGGCTTAATTATAATCTCATGCAGTCATGATAAAATTGAAAATTGAACATGAGAATGTTCCTGTTCAATATTTCAATATTTTTGTTTTTCAAATTAAATACCATTTGACATCCCATAACTCCGAATAAAAAATTATCATTAATTACTAACTCATGCTATCAGTGATATGTTTTAAAGCTGCATTTGTTTTGCCTTGTCATTACTTATTCCGTGTATTATCAATGACGTTTATGTTATGATTATTTAATATGTTTCGTTTCTAGTCGAGCAGGGACATCTTATACTGCTGGATCAGGAAGTGGCACTATATTTTTAGATGATTTGGCATGCAAGGGATATGAATCTTCATTACGAAGCTGTACACATAGTGGATGGGGAACGCATAATTGTGGACATCATGAAGACGTAGGAATTCAGTGTTATTAACATTTGGAGATAAAACTGTGAAATACATTTTGCAACTTCCATGTATATACATTAGGATCATTTAGATAAATATCATGAAAGAATGCAATATGAAAAAAATACATGTATATATAAATAGAGTATATCTTTGTAAATAGTTAGGAGATCAATACTATTGAGGAACAGAAATAGTAATCAATAGTTATCAAAGGTACCAGGATTATAATTAAGTACGCAAGACGCGCGTTTCGTCTACATAAGACTCACCAGTGACGTTCATATCAAAATATTTATAAAGCCAAACAAGTACAAAGTTGAAGAGCAATGAGGATCCGAAATTCCAAAAAGTTGTGCCAAATACGGCTATGGTAATCTATGCCTAGGGTAAGAAAATCCTTAGTTTTTCGAAAAATTCAAAGTTTTGTAAATGACCACATTTTTGATATTCATGTCAATACCGAAATGTTGACAACTGGGCAACACACAAGATGTCTATGTTTCATTTAGCATTCATGTAACGTTGATGTGCATTTCACGCTAGCTGTTTCCTAGTATGCATAGATGTGTAAGGTACTTATTTTTCAATATATAAGTAACGTAATAATTCAAAAACAAATTCAACGTAGAGAAAGTACTTGGCTAATTTTTGCTTACCAAGTTAATCTTTTTTTGCTACTCCTCAAACCGAGGCTTGGCTCATCGTGTATATGACATTATCATCTTCCCTTACTGAAACGAATCATCCTTTGTTTATAATAAACATAATGCTAAATCAAATATAGAGATGGTAGATACTCCACGACCGTAACGCATATCATTCCTCGGTGAATATTAAACCTTGCTTTAGCTGATATGAAAAATGTCATGTTATAATTTGATATAATATGATTCAGTTATATATAACGAACGGCTTGTATTCACTCAAATGTACACATAGCTGTGATTGAATGAATGAAGATTTTTCCTTCAGTAATTATTAATCATAAAGTATTCATTTGATTTGCAGTTTACAATTTATTGAATACTGTTAAATAAATGTTATGACATATGATCATGTGCATAACATTTGTTCATCATCGTTTTTGTATAAAAACAAATATTCTTGATTATTTCACTTATTTAAGCATCCAAATATATAGCATCACAGGGGCCAATATTTTTAAAACAGAACACCGATTTTGATTTTACATTGATAACATTTGGGAGCTATAAAAAATTTGTTAAGATATTCTTTCGCAAAGCCTTTTTTGTATACAAGAAAAATCTGCACAATCGTGCTTAATATTGATCTTCCTTTATACTGCACAGTCAAGGTGTGCTATCGAACAAAAGATACTCAACGTACGGACAAGATAACTGGATTAGATCCATAATTAAAATATTCCGATAAACTGACGTTGAACAAGCATGATTTGTTGTTGTTGGGTAAACTAGTGTTACGTTCACATTACCAGTTATAGATATAACTTAGAATTAATCGTAGTACTACTATATATAAACTTGATATATGTTAAATTACTTTGCAAATGATAATTATGCATTTGAAAGTTTAACAATCAACCATCAATCATTAGCTTGATGCAAATGATTCGAATATTCTAAACTTTGGCAAATTCTCTCAATGTTTATAGTCGTTTACTTATCTTTGGATGTTAAGGTGTGGATAATAGTGTCATAAAAAAGTAGATGTAGTATAGTCCGATCATATGTTTTCGTACGTCATATATGAATTCATATATTGCATGCTTCTTCAATTGAAACTGTGATGACGCACCGTATTCTAAATAGCACAAAAACCCACAATGCCACGAGGTGATTCCCATTGAGTCAGCTATCGACAAAAGTTCAATTGGATTACATTTACGGAATCATAAGCAACCGTTCGGCTTTCAACAATGAAAAAACATATACTGTACAGTGGACTCTAAAATGCACCGACTCGAAATATATGAAGAAATTTAATGGAAAAAATCAACAGCCTAATAAAGAATGAAACAATTTTCGACAGACAGGAACCACTAAACTGACATGTTTCTGACCTATGACTGGTACATAAAGAATCTGAATGGTTAAATCATATTTCAACAGCTAGTTCAAAGCTAAATACAACTAATGACTTTATTGTTGTCCAGTGGCTTTCGGTTGTAAGTGTGTTTCTATTTTTTATACATAAATTAGACCGTTGGTTTTCGTGCTTTAATTGTTTTATATTAATTATGTTGGTCTGTATATCTGTAAAAAAGAAAAGAAGAAGATGGGGTATGATTGTCAAGGAGACAACACCCCAAGATATCTAAATAACACAGAAATTAACAAATATAGGTCACCGTACGGCCTTCAACAATGAGCAAAGCCCATACCGCATAGTTAGCTATAAAAGGCCCCGAAATGAAAATGAAAAACAATTCAAACGAGAAAACTAACGGCCTAATGTAATTACAAATATTGAACGAAAAACAAATATGTAACAGATAAACAAACGACAACCACTGAATTACAGGCTCCTGTATAGTTTTCTGTTTGGTGTGAACCAAGGCTCCGTGTTGACGTCCGTACTTCCACCTATAATTGTGAACTTTTTATATATTGTGAATTGAATTGAGATTGTCTCATTGACACTCATACAACGATATTGTTATCACGTCTTAGCTTGTGGTTTTCCATCTACTGGTTTGATTAGTACCGAACGTGACCTATTCCTGAATATAACTGTTTTGCCAATTGTGAAATTGCGTAGCTAAACGACGTGTCTCGGTATTTATTTTTTCAACATTTATGTATTTATTTGTTATGTTTCTTGTTTTTTCTAAAGTCCGGTTGGATATTTTTTTATGTTCCCTATTTGAGCCGATTTGATTTGGTTTTTATATATCCACTTTTCGGGCATTTCTTTATTACTTTCATATACGTGTTGGTCTGATAGATCATTATGTGCTGAATTGCTGTCAGATTGTGCTGTCTGATTGGGTTGTTTTTTTGTGGTTTGCATTTTTTATTTTCCGCACATTTCACTTATGTCATGTCTTTTTTATTTGTAAGTATAGTTGAGTTACTCGTGATTCGTCTGTATATTATTTTTATGGTTAGAAAAAACATCAAATAACACGTTTACAAACTCAATCCCAATTTGATTTCTTGTACGTGTAAATCAAACAGATCTATATTTTTATTATTAATTAATTACCGGTAGTAATATAAACGTCAAAAACAAATACATCATAATTTTGCACTGATCCATTCATTTACGCGCATTTTATATTTTGTTTTGGGTATCCTGATGTGCTGTATTACATGCAAGGGATGTGTCTGTTGTTATTCTACGTTTTACATGTTATGATGTACTACTTTAATTTTAGTTTCTTGTGTACAATCCGGAGTTTAGCATAACGTCCATTATCACTGAACTAGTTTGCATATTTGTTTAGGGGCCAGCTGAAGGACGCTTTTCTCGCTACATTGAAGACCCATTGGTTGCTTTCGGCTGTTGTCTGCTCTATGGTCGGGTTGTTGTCGCTTTGACACATACCCCATTTCCATTCTCAATTTTGTTTTATACTATATATCATATAGATATGTATTTCTCTGTGATGAGTTGTCTTGCATTTTTTTATACTGTATTCCTGCTCCGTAGTGTTGTCATTTTAGCCGTATTTATAACATTGCCATATAAGCCGGAAGTTTGGCTAGCTATAAACAATGTGCAACCCACCATTTTTTTCTTAAAATGACCTGTATCAAGTCAGGAATATGGTGGTTGTTATCTACAGTCAATCTCTATGTATGTTGGCGTTTGATTTGGTTGTAGTTCAGTGTTTGTGTTGTTTCGTTGTTTTCTTCTCATAATTGACGTGTTTCCCTCGGTCTTAGTTTTTGGCAGGAATTTATTTTGCTTAATCAAATAAAGCCTATTACCCTTTTTACATCACATTTCAACCATTTATTTGAATATGGCGGTCCATACCCGTAGCAATAGTTGATAGCAAATAAAAAAGAGTACTCTGAATATATATATATATCGAGGCTGCCTCATGACATACGTCCTTAAAAATCAAAACAATTCTGAAAATTTGTTTGAAATTAAATAAACAGTAATAAAATTGAGAATGGAAATAGGGAATGTGTCAAAGAGACAACAACCCGACCATAGAAAAAACAACAGCAGAAGGTCACCAACAGGTCTTCAATGTAACGAGAAATTCCCGCACCCGGAGGCGTCCTTCAGCTGGCCCCTAAACAAATATATACTAGTTTAGTGATAATGAACGCCATACTAATTTCCAAATTGTACACAAGAAACTAAAATTAAAATAATACAAGACTAACAAAGGCCAGAGGCTCCTGACTTGGGACAGGCGAAAAAATGCGGCGGGGTTAAACATGCTTGTGAGATCTCAACCCCCTATACCTCTAGTCAATGTAGAGAAGTAAACGCATATCAAAACGAACATTAAAATTCAGTCCGAGTCTGATGTCAGAAAATGTAACCAAAGAAAATAAACAAAATGACAATAATAGATAAATAACAACAGACTACTAGCAGTTTACTGACATGCCAGCTCCAAACTTCAATTAAACTGACTGAAAGATTATGATTTCATCATATGAACATCAGGCACAATCCTTCCCGTTAGGGGTTTAGTATCATACCATCATAACATACATGAGAAGAACATAACCCGTGTCATGCCAACAACTGGTTTTTGAATAAATGTGTTTAGTTCCGATGCAAAGACCCTATAAGTGAATCAATATTAACGCCAAAATATGCAATCGTTAATGACCTGACAACAGTATCGTAACTATATCCCTTCTTAATAAGTCTATTCAAAGGTTTTGTTAGTTTCTGAGGTGAATACTGACACCTTTGTGCTTTATAAAGAATATTTTCATAAAAAATTGGAAGTTAAATACCTGAACGTATAAGAAGTGTGAATGTTGATCTATATTTACGAGTGATGTCCTTATACCGATGATAAACTTTAATACATGTTTTGACTAGTTTGTGATATCGAAGACCCTGTTGTAATAATTTTTCAGTAATACATACATTTTTCACGTTAAAATCTAAAACATTGTTACATACACGAGCGAATCGTACAAGTTGAGATATATAAACACCATAAGATGGTGACAAGGGACCGTCACCATCTAAAAATGGATAATTAGCGATAGGAAATGAAAAATCATCTCTTTTATCATAAATTTTAGTATTCAGTTTTCCGTTAGTGATATAGATATCAAGATCGAGGAAATGGCAGTGGTCATTGTTAGTATTAGCTTTATTTAAAGTAAGTTCAACGGGATAAATTTCTTTAGTATACATACTGAAGTCGTCATTATTGAGAGCCAAAATATCATCCAAATATCTAAAAGTATTATTAAATTTGTTTATCAGATGTTGTTTCGATGGGTCTTTGCTTATTTTTGTCATAAATTGTAACTCATAGCAATACAAAAACAGGTCCGCAATAAGTGGTGCACAGTTAGTCCCCATTGGAATTCCGATAACCTGACGATATACGGAATCCCCAAAGCGAACAAAAATGTTATCTAGCAAAAGTTCAAGGGCATATATAGTATCATAGCATGTCCAATTTTCATAGTTTTTTTGTTTTGTTTATTGCTACTAAAAAATGACCTAAAAGAGTTTGAACATATATATTCAAATTCTGACTTTTTAAATGTCCATTTAATTAGGTTTGTGATTTTTTTCTTATTGAGAATGTAAGGCAATGTGGTATACAGGGTACACAAATCAAAGCTTTGAACAGATTCAAAATCACCAATATAAGCATGCAATTTATTAAGTACTTCCAACGAGTTCTTGACACTCCAAAAGTAATTAATTCCACTATTTTCGAAGGCCTTATTTGAACAATTTATTATCAGGTGTTTGATTGTACCAAGTGTGCTGGTAAGAACAATAGACAATTTAGTAGTGGAACAATGGCTTGAAGACGAAATAAATCTATATTTGTAAGGTGTTTTGTGTAGCTTCGGAAGCCAATACATAGTTGGGACTTTCATTGTATTTGGTTCTGCTTGTAAAGCGGTAGCTAAAAGTTTATGTTTGTTACAGATGTCGATTTCTGAAAATGGAGTCAGTTGGAATGTTGGTGAATTGGTGATTTCTTTTTTCAGAACCTCAATGTAAAATTTACGTCAAACAATAATAATATTATTAGCAGCTTTATCGGCCGGGACAAAAACAAATTCCTTCTCTAGTTCTTTTAGTTTATGTTTGATACGAGAAATAGGTTTATTGTGGTTATTATTAATAGTAAAATGTTCTTTAAATACGTAGGCATTGTTTGCCAACAAAATATTTCCCAGTAGCCGTTTATTAACGTTAAAAACATATAAAACGACAACCCCACTAAATATATTGTAGTCGCTTTCTTATCAATTTCAAATTGAGACATGTAGGATTATTGACAATTTTGTAAAATATATTCTAGTACTTGCAAATAGTTATTTGCAAAGGATGTTCTAAAAGTCATATTACGATATATTTCAGAAATCGTATTATGAGAGGTTGGTGTTACTGTAACTTTAAACAGGCAATATAACGTTACTGAGGTTTTTTTTTTTGTATTGATGTTTTGGGGTTTTCCCACTAACTTTTTAAAACTCGTCCTGGTTTTATAAAAATAGTACAATTTTCCTGTTACCCATAAAAAAAAGTACTTCAGACAGACGATATCATACTTGATATTGAGAGCTATACATAAAAACCTTGACTTACATATTCAAAGTCGACGGGCTGATATCTTTATCTGTTTCACTCAAAATATTGTAAACTTTACTAAAGCTGGTGAAAATCATATTTGTTCGAATATAAACTGTCAAATTTATATATTTAGAAATAGTTTCATACATTTTTTGTACAACACATTCGTTTTGTCTTTTATGGAGAGATACTTTTTGCAGGCTTCAGGATCACTTTGAAGACACGAACTGTTGGAACGTTATGATCCCGTATAAATCAAGTTATTTTACTTTCATACAAGTGAGAGATTTATCAAGCTATCAAATCTGGTTTGATCAACGATTTTTCAATTAAGATAATGCTTATGAGTTTACTCTATTCAAGAATATGTCATGTATGTTAGTGGTTTTGCCATTTGATAAAATACTTTTCGTTTTGAATTTTCCTTTGAGATTAGTTATTTTACCTCTTTCATGCGTAGATACTTTTCAACCATTCTTACGATATGCAAAAATGGATGTTTTAAAACAAACGCAGGAAAATATGAATACCTTCTTAAATCCGATCTATTAGAAAACGTTATTAAAAACAGTGTCCACCATGCACTTGCAATGCATAAATCATTTTTACAAGCATCCCCGCACATGGAACTATGGTCTACCAGTACATCATAAGAACGCATTATAGAAATCCATTGAAAAGTGTTCAGCTTGATACAAAATACACAGACCGGACTTGGCAGGGAATCGCATGCCTCTCAACAAAAAAAGACAGTGATCAGAGAGAACTAGAAGTTACTAACAAATAGTTCAAAGCTAAACTAAATATTACTAGTATGTTATAGACATACACATATACATATTCATGGATCTACAATCTGTCGATACCTGTTACTTGGCATTGCAGAAGGTCATATTTTTCTCTGGCTGTTTATGACGTCTTTATACTAAATCTATTGGATGTTGGATGTGTACGGATTGATAGTTTAGTCTTAGATGCATGATTTTTTTATTAGTTGTTAGTGGCTTTGAAGTAGCAGTCAGATAACTGCGAATACTCTCAGATCTGTTCATTGTGTCTTTTTGTGTCGGGATTTATAATTACCCGGCCACGTCCACTTGTATTTTTGTCCATCTGATGAGTTTAGCCATTTTCAACTGATTTTTATAGTTCGTTCTTATGTTGTACTGTTATATCACTGTGCCAGGTTAGGGGAGGGTTGGGATCCCGCTAACATGTTTAACCCCACCACATTATTTATGTATGTGCCTGTCCCAAGTCAGGAGCCTGTAATTCAGTGGTTGTCGTTTGTTTATGTGTTACATATTTGTTTTTCGTTCATTTTTTTACATAAATAAGGCCGTTAGTTTTCTCTTTTGAATTGTTTTACATTGTCTTATCGGGGCCTTTTATAGCTGACTATGCAGTATGGGCTTTGCTCATTGTTGAAGGCCGTACGGTGACCTATAGTTATTAATGTCTGCGTCGTTTTGGTTTTTTGTGGATAGTTGTCTAATTGGCAATCATACCACATCTTCTTTTTTATATTAGGAATTAATTGTTGACATTTTAAAAAAGTAAGGGTGAAGGTTGGCGCCTGTTACAATGTTTAAACTCTCTGTATTTTTATGCTACTGTCCGCAGTCAGTAGACTGTTGTTCGGTGTTTGATGTGAAACAAGGCTGCGTGTTGACGACCGTACTTTTAACGTATATATATTGTGAACTTTTTAGATATTTTCGACTTGGATAGGGAGTTGTCTCTTTGACACTCATACCACATCGTGTTTATATTAACGACACTATTATCCCGTCTTAGATTATGTTTACCATCTACATCGTATGGTCTGATTAGTACGGAACGTGACCTATTTCTGAAGACTAGTATTACTGTTTTGCCAAGTGTTAATTTGCATTGCTATACGACGTGTATCGGTATTCAATATTTTGTAAGTTCGGTTGAATATTTGGCATGTTCGCTATTGAAGACGACTTATTTCGGTATTTAGATATTCCACTTTCGGGCATTGGTTTGTTACTTGCATATACGTGTTGGTCTGGTAAACAATGATTATAATGTGCTGAGTTGTTGTTTATTTGTTTTATTCGATTGTGGTTTTCGAATAATATTTTTTTTTATTAATAAAACATCTCCATTCTATATATTTATTGCCAAAGGGTAGCTTGTTTGAATCTAACCAATTTTACACAGTCCGCAAACGAGAGCTTACATTGGAAGTATATTTATATTCGGTTATAGCTGTATATATTTAGCAGGGTAGATTTTGTATTTTCTTTGGTATAACTTCAATTTACTCTTTGTAATATGTATACTAGTAGTATCAAGGTAATCAATTTGGAGGCCTTTATAGTTTGCTGTTCGGTGTGAGCCAATGCTCCATGTTGAAGACACTCATACCACATCTTCTTATATCTATTGTTCTGCTCATTATTAGTCCAATATATGTTCTAAATATTCAAGCATTTTACTTTACAATGACTAAAAAGGTAATAAATTAAAAAAAAAAAAAAACCAGCCTCCTCCATTAATAACTGCAGTTTCTTTTGAATCTTGAATAAGAAATAAGATAAACACAAATGGTTGTGATAAAACGCAAAGGTTTGCGTTTTCCGCAAAGGTTTGCGTTATTCCGCAAAGGTTTGCGTTACAACGGAAAGGCTTGCGTTATTTCACCAAGGTTTGCGTTAAAACGCAAACATAGGAAGAAAAAAGTTGTGTGGCGCTAATTCAATTCCGTATTTACTAGTCTATCTGCACAGGATTTTTTTATACACAATTTTAATGACGAAGACAAAATTACATGTAAGAACCTACCGTAAAGGACTGAAAAACAGACAACGATTTTCAGCCAATTTCCTGAATGAAAAAATAATTTCAAAGAAGAATTTCTTAGTAATTCTATGACTGATTGCCCTAAATATCAGTTCTGTACACCTTTGCAATGTCTGCTATTTATCTATAATGAAATTGATTTGATAAATATTATTTAAAGCTGCAGTTATTTGGTTTTAAATAGATGTGTAAATGCGAATATGTGTCCCTCTTTGACAAAGCATCAGGAAATTTCAAATAGCCTTTGGTGTAACTTTTCAGATGATTTTTTTCTCAAGGAAACGCATTTTCAAGCTAAGAATATTTTGTTATTGATGGTATTTTCATATAGTAATATTAGTGTACTTCAAAAACATAAAGACCTGAACATTAACTGCGTAAACTGTTGTAATGTACAGTTATATCATTTATGTATGTATTATTCTGTGCTGAGTGGCTTTGCGTTTGTTTGTTCTGTATTAATTCCTGCTCAGTAGTGATGTCACTGTAACATTGTCATATTAGCGGATTGAGGTAAGGCTAAAGCAATGAACCAGGTGCAATCTACCATTTTTTTCCTTAAAATGTCCTGTATCAAGTCAGGAATATGGAAGTAGGTTATTACCTGCAGTCGATTTCTATACATGTATGATGGCGTTTGCTTTGGTTGTAGTTCATTGTTTCTGTAGTTCCACTGTTTTTCTCTTATAATTATTGTGTTTCTCTCGGTCTTAGTTTGCCAACAAAACATTTCTTAATAGCTGAAATTTTTATTTACATTATTAGCATATCTAGAGACCACCCTACTATTATATAAAAGATATATTCTAGTACTTGCAAATAATATATTCTAGTACTTGCAAATAGTTATGTGCAAAGGATGTCATAAAAGTCATATTACGATATTTTACGGAAATCGTATTATGAGAGGTTGGTGTTGCTGTAACTTTAAACAGGCAATATAACGTTACTGAGAGTTTTTTTTTGTATTGATGTTTGGGGTCTTTCCCCCTAACTTTCTAAAACTCGTCCTGGTTTATAAAAATAGTATAATTTTCCTGTTATTTAGGACGATAATGTTAAGTCCTTGAATCAAGTAGACAGTTAGTAAAAAATGACTTGAGAAATTAGATTCCATCCTTGATATTGAAGAGCTATACAAAGAAACCTTTTTTAAATATTCAATGTCGAAGGTTGATATCTTTATCTGTTTCACTCAAAAAATTAAATAAATAAAAGCTGTTGAAAATTATTGTTGTCCGAATATAAACTGTCAAAATTATATATTTAAATTTTTTTTAGACATTGTTTGTACATCACTTTCCTTTTGTTTTGTTTTATGGAAAACGGTAAAATCACAAAAATACTGAACTCCGAGGAATATTCAAAAAGGAAAATCCCTAATCAAATTGCAAAATCAAAAGCTCAAACGCATAAAATGAATAAAATGATATACAAATTGATGAAAAATATATAACTGTTATACAAATATTGATATAATATATATAACAAAAAACACAGGGTATACTGATAACAAATGATTATATCACTACAATATAATACTCATTACGATGAGGTTGAATTCCCTGTCGTTTATTCATCATTCACACACAAACTTGTCTCAAAATAATATATCTATGTACCTAAACCTAACTTTCAGGAATAGAGTTGTGATTCTTATTTTTTTTAAACAAGTGCTTGGGCCCACCTGCACGTGCGGTCATCCGATGTTCAGTACTTCATTACTTTGATCAATTATACTACATCTTAACACTTTTTAATACTAGTAGAAACTTTATATTTTGACAGATAAAGATCAACATGTATTTCAAATACTTTAGATATAGTAAGAGCTATTGATATTATTAAGGCCTGTAGTTTTCTGGTATGTTTGCTAAAGCGTCTGCTGATATCTTAGGGAAAAATAAGCCAACATCATCTAGGCCAGTTGCTTTGGACGTTTCTAGTTTAGAAAGTAATTCGTTTTGATGAATGGAATCTTGAATTTAACATACGGGGCATTTTATCTTTAATGTATTTGCTTGAAAGGCTTTATTAGTTGTAAAACAACTATTGTTATAAAGTATGAGTTAAATTTGTATACTTTATCTTGTATATTATCATATTTGATGAGTCTTAAGTAGACAAAACGCGCGTCTGGCGTACTAAATTATAATCCTGGTACCTTTGATAACTATTTACACCACTGGGTCGATGGCACTGATGGTGAACGTGTCGTCCCCAAGGGTATTACAAGCCCAGTAGTCAACACTTGACATGAATATCAAAAATGTGGTCATTTTTATAAATTTTCTGTTTACAAAACTTTGGGTTTTCCATAAAATTTGGATTTTCTTATACCAGTCATAGATTACCTTACCCGTTTTAGGCACAACTTTTTGGAATTTTTGGTCCTCAATGCTCTTCAACTTTGTAATTGTTTGGCTTTTTAAATATTTTGATATGGGCGTCACTGATGAGTCTTATGTAGATGAAACGCGGGTCTGGCGTATTAAATTGTAATCCTGGTATTTTTGATAACTATTCTTATTGCTGAAAGTCACGGTAGATGGAATTTCATTTTAAACTTTAGATTTTAAATCTTTCAGTAAAGCCCAGATTTCTTTAAGTTTTTTTTTTTATTTTCTATTGCCTGCTTGAAATAGAACTGTTTAGTTTTTTCTATCAAATTTGTACATTTATTGCGCCAATACCGGAAGTTATCCCAGTCTCCTTTGCTTTGGTAAACAATTTTTTTTTTCTGAGCTTCTTTCACCTCATCTGTAAGCCAATCTGGTTGCCTTGCATGTTTTATTCTGTTCACTTTAATGGGCGCATGTTTGTTAATTACTGACAAACATAATTGATACCACATATCCATGGCAGATTGAACATCAATAATGCGTTCTATTTGTGTAAAATTTGTTTTATTTAAATCTTCCAAAAACTTGTTTTCATCAAAGTTTTTAAAACATCGATATCTTGTTTGTTTATGTCGTAAGTCCAATGCATATCTTTTTGGTTAATTTTCCTCGTCATACATACTGAATAGTTATCATTAAGGGCTATTTTGGGGACAACTGTTTCAACTATGTTAATATAACGATCAGCTGGATTCAGTAGATAGATAAAAACAATATAAATACTAACCGTGATATTTTTTATATGGTTTTGTAATCAATCGTGTCAATTTGGTGAGATAGCTCTTCGATGTTTCGGTTCTTATATCCATGCCTTTCAAATATTCGGCTTTGAGCGTTCCTGATGAAGGTGAATCCAGATAAGCGCTTTGAACGCATGAAATGTATGACGTGTTCTTTTAACTATATTTAGGTCTTTCCACTTTTCTGTGGAAAGACCTATTGTTTTTCTTCTGATTATTTATTTTTTTTTTTCTTCCGCCTAATTTTGTTCTTGCGATAAACATTTGTTTCGCAATATGTCGCTTAGATATTTGGTATATGATATCGAACAGTTTATGCACTTTTGAAATTTACCCTGCGTAAACGAATACTTTTCTTTGTAGGAGTTATCTCCCCAAACACTGTTTTCCTTGTTAGCGCATCTCCTTCGCAACCGTAAAAGATTATGACAAATTTATTTTACAAAATTGCTCGTTATATCCTTCGCATGATTTGTCCTATTTTGACCGAAGCGATATGACCGCTCCATATGAGAGTTATTTCCCCTTATGCATCTGATATAAGTGATATGAATTTCTATCTTATAAATTATAAGTGATAGAGACCTAGGATCTTTTGATTTGAGGTCCTTGGTCCCAAAAAATGAAAATTAGGTCAAGGTCAAAGGTCAAGGTCATATTCTAATATTTGAATTTGGCTTATTTTCACTTATATCCAAAGACTGTATAAGATATCAACAAATTATTTTTACTAAATTGTTAGTTGCGACATGTCGTAAGATGTAAATTTTGATTGCAAGCGTACGTTGAATGTAAAAGGGAGTTTTCTCCCCTCTTGTATTTAAAAATACGCGTTTGGTGATATAACTCACTAACTAAATATTATAAAGACCTATGGTCTTTTGATTTGAGGTCCTTGGTTTATGACCTTGAAACTGATCTCAAGGTCATAGCTTAATTTGACGTTCTAGATTTTGACCTTTGCTTTTATTCTATATGTATACATGATAAAGATATACAACTTTTAGAAAAAGATATCAAACCATTCTGGGAACAGTATATCTAATATATATGTTCCTGAACCATTTAACCTTGTAAAAAACAACCGGAAGTGACCTTTTGTAAACCGGAAATAGCTATTTTTTGTACTTTTTAATATAAAAGTATATAGAACCAGATATTTTTTGGAATCAGTGTCAAGTAAATATTCAAATATAATCGGAAGTAACATTTTTCAAACCGGAAATAACAAATTATCTCCCTTATTTAAAAAAAATGTATGGAAACAATATATTTTTGGAATCAGCTTACTAGGAGCTATCATTTGACGATTGAAATGACATTTTAAACTTAGTTTCACAACTTTTCATATCAAAATACATTGTTTTGAAGGAAAGACCTTCAATTGTTCTCTGAACAATTGGTTTTTAATTTTTAATCATATTTTCTTTTTCGAGACATTCACACATTACTCGACAGAAAGCAAAAACTTTTTTGTAAAAGCATTTGTTGTATAGATTAAACAATATTTTCTTTTAATCATTTATTTAAAGACAAATTTTTTTTTAATTTATTTTTTTTATAATAAGTTCATTTTTTTATTCGTTATAATCATTTAATCGTTTTGTAGCTAAAGTTTCATGCTGTTGAATTATATTCAGTAGTAATGCTGGTTTATTATTGCCTGCGGTACTGTATTGACATTTGGCATAGGATGCAGTCATGATAAACTTTTCATTGAAGGCACCATAG
The DNA here is from genome assembly GCF_965363235.1 of Mytilus galloprovincialis. Taxonomy (NCBI): domain Eukaryota; kingdom Metazoa; phylum Mollusca; class Bivalvia; order Mytilida; family Mytilidae; genus Mytilus; species Mytilus galloprovincialis. The sequence goes on from NC_134842.1 coordinate 12,717,526, forward strand.
ACTTTATCAGTGGATTAGGCTGTAAGTTCCGTTCATCCCACTTTACTACCACCCTTTCACAAACCATTTCACCTGCTATGGATTTCTCGTCTGCTGGCAGAAGTGCAAGATAGACTGGAGTGTCAACTCCTTGATCTACCGTCAGGGGGCCTTTATGATCGGACATGTCTGTGTCTACATACCCAGGACAACATGAATTGACCAAAATTTGTCTCTGGTCGGCGGACACATTACGCTGTAATATACTCGTCAACCGGTTGAGTCCCAATTTGGATACGCCATACGCAAACTGTCCAATATATAATTTGGGATTAAAGTTAGGACAATCAAAAAGATTGTAGTATTCCCATACAAGACTAGTAAGTTCTTTCACTGTAAGATTTTGACTGGCAAACTTCATTTTTGTCTCTTCTTTCATATTAAAAGCTGTAAAGTTCCCCAATCTACTTGAAACATTGACGACTCTAGCATTTGGTCTAAGGAGAGGAAAAAGGGCTTCCGAAATGTTGACAACGCTTACATAGTTCGTTTCGATGACTTGGTTGCCTTCCTCCTTTGTATGAAATGGTATCATTATTCCTGCATTGTTTACGAGTATATCTAAGCCACCGTAAGTTTTCTCAAGAAAGTTTTTAATTATGTTAATGCTTTTTTTGTCTGTTACATCTAATTGGTGCAACTTTGGTGATAACCCTTCTTTCTCCAACTCATGAACAGCATCTCGTCCCCTTCTTTCATCTCTAGAAGTTAGGAACACGTCTCCGTTAAATTTCTGGCATAGTGCCCGAACAATACCAAATCCAATTCCTTTATTTGACCCAGTTACCTGTAAAAATATATAATAATCTAAAAATAAAAAAAACATGTCTTCATTACATATTTAAGAACATACGCACCCATTCTCGTCCAATGGTAACCTTCTATTTCTCATAATACATGGCTTTCCGTGCACTATAAAAGGCTATACATGACTGATTTTTCATTGTAGACTAATCATAAAAGTGAACCGGCGTTTTGCATTTGCGGCGATCTGCATTTCATTTGCGCCGATTTTTTCTTTCATTTGCGCCGATTTTTGTTTTCATTTGCGCCGATTTTTTTACAGGTAAATTACAGGTTAATTACAGGTGAATAGATATAAGAAGATGTGGTATGAGTGCAAATGAGACAACTCTCCATCCAAGTCATGTTTTTTTGTTATATTTATCATTATAGACCTCTTCCGTCATCAAGTTGTACACTATATTTACATACTTTAGGTAGCACTCCACAGTTAGGTGTGTAGTTTCGCATTTTGGCCCCTGTGGATTTTTCAAATATGAAAGCTAGTGTGCAATAAAATTCATTTTTGGATAGCTGAGTATTAAAATAGCCTTTGTATTGGGTTCATATGAACATCAAGATTATGTAATGTATGTAATATAGGCTGTTTTCTGTATGACAGTCCGTATTTGCATGTCCCTACCATACATTGGTCCGGCAATTATTGTAATGTTTTTTTCTTACTTTTTATCGCACGAACTTTGTGATTGGAATTTACGAAAAAAATGAGGCGAAAGACCCCCATTTTTTATTTGATCATTAGGAAGATTTATGAAAACAGTTTCTAAAAAGGTATCACTCAAAGGCATTGAAATTCTAGTTTGATCCAAATTTTGGGGGGATATGTGACATGTCCACCCCCCTTTTTGCAATATTTTATGGTAAATAAATGCAGAATGTTGCCATGGATACACATAAAAGGAATTAATTTTCACTCTTTTAACTTTTGAAAATCAAATCTATGGACTATACTGATTACATACATATGCACATGTACAACACAAACAGTTAGGTTAATGTATTAGAAATCCAGGAATAGGAGATGATAAAACATTTTGTGGCTCATTTTTTATTTTATTTTCTAACTGTGGAGTGCTACCTTATGGCACATCAGAAAGCACAGAAATGCACTTTTTAAGATACAATTTACCATAAATCTTTAGTCTTTTATGTTCTTGTTTTAGTTCTGAAGGTAAAAAATCTGCTAGGAATGCAATTTATGTTTATTTTATTGTTTACTGTCCTTAGCAACCAAATATACACATTTTAACACTTAGACATGTTGCGGTCTTAAATTTGTACACCATTAGCTTCGCCAATGTAACCAAAGATTGCGCTTTATATGATATCCTCAGAATGTATCGCTTTATATTTTTGAATGCGAATAAGTCAAATAAACATTTTTAGCAGGATTTTATATTATAATTTGGCATTTATTGAATTTAATGATGCCAGTACTGCTAGAAATTTATACCCTGCTTGAGAGCTTCTAAACCAAGGTTAGGTATGCTATTTACAGCAAAATTGACCTATAAGTGCTTTCAAATACCTAAAAATTGTACAATTTGTCCTCTTTTAAGGTAATTTTATGATTTTAAATAAGATAATGGGAAAATTTTTAGAAATTTACCCAAAAAGGAGACAGACTTAAAGTTTTTCACTATGATCCAGCATTTATTTTTTAAATCACTTTTTGTCGCGTTTCAACATCAACTGCTAACCTTCATAAAATCTTTATTACTGAACCAATTTTAAAAACTAAGGTACCATTTTCATCGTAACAGCTAGTAGAACATAGAAAATATAATAAAAATTGAGGCAGGAGGGGGAAAATTTCACCTTAAATATGAAAGCTAGTGTGCAATAAAATTCATTTTTGGATAGCTGAGTATTAAAATAGCCTTTGTATTGGGTTTATATGAACATCAAGATTATGTAATGTATGTAATATAGGCTGTTTTCTGTATGACAGTCCGTATTTGCATGTCCCTACCATACATTGGTCCGGCAATTATTGTAATGTTTTTTTCTTACTTTTTATCGCACGAACTTTGTGATTGGAATTTACGAAAAAAATGAGGCGAAAGACCCCCATTTTTTATTTGATCATTAGGAAGATTTATGAAAACAGTTTCTAAAAAGGTATCACTCAAAGGCATTGAAATTCTAGTTTGATCCAAATTTTGGGGGGATATGTGACATGTCCACCCCCCTTTTTGCAATATTTTATGGTAAATAAATGCAGAATGTTGCCATGGATACACATAAAAGGAATTAATTTTCACTCTTTTAACTTTTGAAAATCAAATCTATGGACTATACTGATTACATACATATGCACATGTACAACACAAACAGTTAGGTTAATGTATTAGAAATCCAGGAATAGGAGATGATAAAACATTTTGTGGCTCATTTTTAATTTTATTTTCTAACTGTGGAGTGCTACCTTATGGCACATCAGAAAGCACAGAAATGCACTTTTTAAGATAAAATTTACCATAAATCTTTAGTCTTTTATGTTCTTGTTTTAGTTCTGAAGGTAAAAAATCTGCTAGGAATGCAATTTATGTTTATTTTATTGTTTACTGTCCTTAGCAACCAAATATACACATTTTGACACTTAGACATGTTGCGGTCTTAAATTTGTACACCATTAGCTTCGCCAATGTAACCAAAGATTGCGCTTTATATGATATCCTCAGAATGTATCGCTTTATATTTTTGAATGCGAATAAGTCAAATAAACATTTTTAGCAGGATTTTATATTATAATTTGGCATTTATTGAATTTAATGATGCCAGTACTGCTAGAAATTTATACCCTGCTTGAGAGCTTCTAAACCAAGGTTAGGTATGCTATTTACAGCAAAATTGACCTATAAGTGCTTTCAAATACCTAAAAATTGTACAATTTGTCCTCTTTTAAGGTAATTTTATGATTTTAAATAAGATAATGGGAAAATTTTTAGAAATTTACCCAAAAATGAGACAGACTTAAAGTTTTTCACTATGATCCAGCATTTATTTTTTAAATCACTTTTTGTCGCGTTTCAACATCAACTGCTAACCTTCATAAAATCTTTATTACTGAACCAATTTTAAAAACTAAGGTACCATTTTCATCGTAACAGCTAGTAGAACATAGAAAATATAATAAAAATTGAGGCAGGAGGGGGAAAATTTCACCTTAAATATGAAAGCTAGTGTGCAATAAAATTCATTTTTGGATAGCTGAGTATTAAAATAGCCTTTGTATTGGGTTTATATGAACATCAAGATTATGTAATGTATGTAATATAGGCTGTTTTCTGTATGACAGTCCGTATTTGCATGTCCCTACCATACATTGGTCCGGCAATTATTGTAATGTTTTTTTCTTACTTTTTATCGCACGAACTTTGTGATTGGAATTTACGAAAAAAATGAGGCGAAAGACCCCCATTTTTTATTTGATCATTAGGAAGATTTATGAAAACAGTTTCTAAAAAGGTATCACTCAAAGGCATTGAAATTCTAGTTTGATCCAAATTTGGGGGGGATATGTGACATGTCCACCCCCCTTTTTGCAATATTTTATGGTAAATAAATGCAGAATGTTGCCATGGATACACATAAAAGGAATTAATTTTCACTCTTTTAACTTTTGAAAATCAAATCTATGGACTATACTGATTACATACATATGCACATGTACAACACAAACAGTTAGGTTAATGTATTAGAAATCCAGGAATAGGAGATGATAAAACATTTTGTGGCTCATTTTTAATTTTATTTTCTAACTGTGGAGTGCTACCTTATGGCACATCAGAAAGCACAGAAATGCACTTTTTAAGATAAATAAAGGCAACAGTAGTATACCGCTGTTCAAAACTCATAAATCCATGGACAAAAAACAAAATCGGGATAACAAACCAAAACCGAGGGAAACGCATTAAATACAAGAGGAGAACAACGACATAACACTAAAATGTAACACATATAGACAAAATCCCACGAGAATAACAAATATAACATATATATATAACATCAAAACCAAATACATGAATTTGGGATAGACAAGTACCGTGACACGTCTTATCGCAATGTGAATTTACACTCAAAAATAAGAGAAAACAAACGACACAACGTTATAATGTAACACACACAGAAACGAACTATAATATAACAATGACCATATTCCTGACTTGGTACAGGGCATTTTTAAAGGAAAAAATGGTGGGTTGAACCTGGTTTTGTGGCATGCCAAACCTCGCACTTTTATGGCCATGTGAAATATAACATCAAAATGACAACACAGGACTACAATATAAATAAATTGGAGAACACAATTGACAAAGAATCACACGAAAAAACAGCCAACAAAAGGCAACAAGTTCAAAATTTTTTAATACGCCAGAAGTGTATTTTGTCCACACAAGACCTATGTGTGACGCACAGATACAAAAGTATGAAAGCCGAAACGAGTACAAAGTTGAACAGCATCGAGGACCAAAAGATCAAAAAGGTTGTGCCAAAAACGGCAAGGGTTTTCTGTTAAGTTACCAGAAAATCCCTATAATTTAGAGTAATTTATACTTTTGCAAACAGTAAATTTAATAAAATGAATATTCAAAAGATGAACATGATAAAGCTGAAGTATTAACTAACTACAGGAAACAACTGAAATACATTTACATAACCAGACATTTGAAACATAAAATTTACCATAAATCTTTAGTCTTTTATGTTCTTGTTTTAGTTTATTTAATACATTACAATTGTTTAATACTTCTGCTCGACGAAATAGAAGTCATGGTCACAGAAAATATATACCACCTGCTGTACACACCGTGACAATTGATAGTCTATTAACGTCTGTTCAAAAACCTTTAGGAATTCATCATATTAGAACTAAATTATACTCCATTCCATTGTCAAAACTTTCTTTACTATTTCAAGATGCCCAAAATACTTCCGTTACTGATTCTCGTTCTGTTTTGTATAGATTAGTTGCAATTATCATGGACATTGCTAACCATAGACTATTCAAACCCGTATCGACTACATCCAATAGTGAGGAAAAACGTAATTTTTTTAAGGTAGAATTCGCCAATAAAGGTTTAGATGCTATAAATATTAGCAATATTTTCCATCAAAAATCTGTACAAAAAACTATACCTGATTACTTCAAAAATAAAGCTACACCTGTTATTTCTTATACTTACACCAAGTCTATTGCATCCAAGATTTTCAACCACAAGAGAGTTTTAGAGGCTTTTAACCTCAAAGATACAAAATCCAAGCCTCCGGATTGCTCATGTGCATCGTCACAATACAATTACAGTCCAGCTGGTCATATTATTACTGGAGACCTTGGCATCGTTACCAATGAACAACTAAGAGAGTTGTTAGCCAAGGGACCAAAATATAGAATCCCCCAGCCCATCAACTGGAAAAAGAATTTCAAGTTACTGATGGATGCAGTTGAGGACTATGCAAGAAAATGGGTAAAGCGCGAACCAGACGAACCAGAACTGGACACTTTGTCTGAATGGATCAAAGCTATTCGATCATGCATTCAGAGGCGCATACAAAAACTACGATGTAATATGAGTACTAAAGTTTCTAACCCTTTCAAGAATCCGGAGGTTGTGGATGCTTTATCCTCTTTGCATGACAAATATGTCGTTGTTCCAGCAGATAAAGCCTCCAATAATATTGTCTTCATATGTAAAAAACATTATTTGCAATGTCTCACTACAGAGCTTGGAATTGATAAAACTACTGGTAATCCTACATATTCTTTAACATCATTTACCAAGGACGAAATTTTACAAAATCATAAATCTGTCCTTCTTTCTTTTGGTATCAACATCAAAGAAAACGAAGAAAACTTGCCTTCATTATACTGGATACCCAAATTACACAAAACTCCATATAAAGAACGATACATAGCTGGGTCTTCAAAATGTTCAACCAAACATCTTTCTAAAGTACTGACTACTATTCTTTCGACAGTTAAAGATGGGCTTCAAAAATATTGTGAGGAGATATATTCTACCAGTGGTGTTAACCAGATGTGGATTCTCAAAAATTCGAAAGATCTACTGCTTAACCTTCAATCACAATCTTTGCAATTTTGCAGCAACATAAAAACTTTTGATTTTTCTACGCTATATACTACTATTCCCCATGCTCAGTTGAAAGATCGACTACACCATCTCATAAAACAGAGCTTTTTCTATAAAAATGGAAATCGTAGATACAAATTTCTTGTTTTGGGTTACAATAATTCATATTTTGTGAAAAATCACACTGAATCTCCCAGAAAATATACAGAAGATGATAATATCAAAATGCTGGACTTTTTGATCGACAATATATTTGTTGAGTTTGGAGGATTTATATTTCAACAGACAGTCGGTATTCCAATGGGTACTAATTGTGCACCCCTGCTGGCTGATTTGTTTTTGTACTCGTATGAAGCAGAATTCATTCAGAACCTTCTAAAAGACAAAAAGAAAAAGCACCTTGCGAAATTCTTTAATTTTACTTTCCGATATATTGATGATGTTCTATCATTGAATAACCCATATTTTAGCCAATACTTGCATCTCATATATCCAAGTGAACTTGAAATTAAGGATACCACTGATACTAGAAGGACTGCTTCATACCTTGATCTTTTCCTCAATATTGACGTAGATGGACGACTTCACACGAAAATCTATGATAAACGGGACGATTTCAACTTCCCAATTATCAATTTCCCATTTCTCAGCAGTAACATACCCTCTGCCCCTTCGTATGGTGTTTACATATCACAATTGATACGTTATTCACGTGCTTGTTCACACTATACGGACTTCATATACAGGAGTGTGCTCCTTACGCAGAAACTGCTCCAACAAAGTTATGAGGAGGACAGATTAAAATTGACACTCCGTAAATTTTATGGACACCATCACGATTTGGTGGATCCATACGATGTTTCGTTGACCAAACTAGCTAAGGACATTTTTACCACATGGTAGATTGTGTTTTGTCATAATGTCGTCTAATCTTTTAATTACCAAACGTGATTTATTCCCGATTGTGACTGTTTTGCCGAGTGTGAACTCGCATTACTATAAGACGTGGTACGGTACTTATCCATCCCAAATTCATGTATTTAGTTTAAATGTTTAATGTTATATTTGTAATTCTCATCGGATTTTGTCAAATGTGTTGACGTCTTTTCTATTATATTTATGTGTTATGGTAAAGAAAATTAATCACCGCCTTCATTTATCAGATTTGATTTCGTTCAAAGTAATCAGTACGATATTTTACGTTTGAAGTTAGATTCATAACAAACCTGACATAGTTTTATAATATAGTTAATTGCTACCTCAGTTTTATATTAATAAGAATTAAAATGTGCTTTGTTATTAAATGCAATATCAGTATTTAGTTCAAATATATAATCTTAAATTAATCCTAATTCTATCTTATTCATTCTTATGTGACGTCATTTTTCATTTTTTGATGCTCTGTTTTACTAATTCAAATGACGTCATTTTTTCGTCATTTTTCAGTTTCAAATAGGACGTCACTTGGCGTAGAGGTTTAAACGTATTCGGATGTGTCTACTTTTGTGTTTCAAATGTCTGGTTATGTAAATGTATTTCAGTTGTTTCCTGTAATTAGTTAATACTTCAGCTTTATCATGTACATCTTTTGAATATTCATTTTATTAAATTTACTGTTTGCAAAAGTATAAATTACTCTAAATTATAGGGATTTTCTGGTAACTTAACAGAAAACCCTTGCCGTTTTTGGCACAACCTTTTTGATCTTTTGGTCCTCGATGCTGTTCAACTTTGTACTCGTTTCGGCTTTCAAACTTTTGTATCTGTGCGTCACACATAGGTCTTGTGTGGACAAAATACACTTCTGGCGTATTAAAATTTTGAACTTGTTGCCTTTTTTTGGCTGTTGTTCGTGTGATTCTTTGTCAATTGTGTTCTCCAATTTATTTATATTGTAGTCCTGTGTTGTCATTTTGATGTTATATTTCATATGGCCATAAAAGTGCGAGGTTTGGCATGCCACAAAACCAGGTTCAACCCACCATTTTTTCCTTTAAAAATGCCCTGTACCAAGTCAGGAATATGGTCATTGTTATATTATAGTTCGTTTCTGTGTGTATTACATTATAACGTTGTGTCGTTTGTTTTCTCTTATTTTTGAGTGTAAATTCACATTGCGATAAGACGTGTCACGGTACTTGTCTATCCCAAATTCATGTATTTGGTTTTGATGTTATATATATATGTTATATTTGTTATTCTCGTGGGATTTTGTCTATATGTGTTACATTTTAGTGTTATGTCGTTGTTCTCCTCTTATATTTAATGCGTTTCCCTCGGTTTTAGTTTGTTATCCCGATTTTGTTTTTTGTCCATGGATTTATGAGTTTTGAACAGCGGTATACTACTGTTGCCTTTATTTAGTTCTGAAGGTAAAAAATCTGCTAGGAATGCAATTTATGTTTATTTTATTGTTTACTGTCCTTAGCAACCAAATATACACATTTTGACACTTAGACATGTTGCGGTCTTAAATTTGTACACCATTAGCTTCGCCAATGTAACCAAAGATTGCGCTTTATATGATATCCTCAGAATGTATCGCTTTATATTTTTGAATGCGAATAAGTCAAATAAACATTTTTAGCAGGATTTTATATTATAATTTGGCATTTATTGAATTTAATGATGCCAGTACTGCTAGGAATTTATACCCTGCTTGAGAGCTTCTAAACCAAGGTTAGGTATGCTATTTACAGCAAAATTGACCTATAAGTGCTTTCAAATACCTAAAAATTGTACAATTTGTCCTCTTTTAAGGTAATTTTATGATTTTAAATAAGATAATGGGAAAAGTTTTAGAAATTTACCCAAAAATGAGACAGACTTAAAGTTTTTCACTATGATCCAGCATTTATTTTTTAAATCACTTTTTGTCGCGTTTCAACATCAACTGCTAACCTTCATAAAATCTTTATTACTGAACCAATTTTAAAAACTAAGGTACCATTTTCATCGTAACAGCTAGTAGAACATAGAAAATATAATAAAAATTGAGGCAGGAGGGGGAAAATTTCACCTTAAATATGAAAGCTAGTGTGCAATAAAATTCATTTTTGGATAGCTGAGTATTAAAATAGCCTTTGTATTGGGTTTATATGAACATCAAGATTATGTAATGTATGTAATATAGGCTGTTTTCTGTATGACAGTCCGTATTTGCATGTCCCTACCATACATTGGTTCGGCAATTATTGTAATGTTTTTTTCCAACTTTTTATCGCACGAACTTTGTGATTGGAATTTACGAAAATTGAGGCGAAAGACCCCCATTTTTTATTTGATCATTAGGAAGATTTATGAAAACAGTTTCTAAAAAGGTATCACTCAAAGGCATTGAAATTCTAGTTTTATCCAAATTTTGGGGGGATATGTGACATGTCCACCCCCCTTTTTGCAATATTTTATGGTAAATAAATGCAGAATGTTGCCATGGATACACATAAAAGGAAATAATTTTCACTCTTTTAACTTTTGAAAATCAAATCTATAGACTATACTGATTACATACATATGCACATGTACAACACAAACAGTTAGGTTAATGTATTAGAAATCCAGGAATAGGAGATGATAAAACATTTTGTGGCTCATTTTTAATTTTATTTTCTAACTGTGGATTGCTACCTTAAAATCAAGAAGTAAAACCCTTAGATAAAAACACTCTGGTGTATACTAAAATGACTTTTTAAAATCTATTTACAGCATTCAAATCCATAAAAACGGAAGACATTAAAATCATAAATCTGTTCTTGCTGAGTATTTATAGGCAACATATCTAATATGTTCCTTTCATGTGATTTCGTCTCTTCTATATTTGTTGTAATTGTCAATAACGTAATCCATCTTTTCTTTGTCTTGCTAACGTACTTATGTGTGTGGCCGCCGATGGTTAAAAAAATTGACTCCTCGGCTCGTTGCAGTGTGCAATATGTCCATCAATTACAGCAAAGTTCAGAACAATATGAATCAAAATTAACTAAAACCTATGTTTATAAACAGATTTTACCAATACACCTGCACGGTATAGTACATGTACAAGTATTAACTTACCTGTAAATCCAATTAGGAGCAAATAAAAAATCGGCGCAAATGAAAAAATGAAATCGGCGCAAATGAAAGAATGAAAATTTTAAAAATCGGAGCAAATGTCATACGCCCAAGTGAACTCTTAAAACTGCTCTAACGAAGTACAATTCCCCAAGGCAATTTCCAGAGGAAAAGAGCAAAACAAAATCGTTTTGTTTGTCTAATTATTATAATAATAATAATTTATTGTATTAAAGTGTCACATACTTGTCTACAAAGTTATATACAGATTATATAATATACATTGCACAATAAATGAAATCAAATATAACTATAAAACTATAAAAGCATTTTAAGTAGAGATTTTAACATTGTAAATAATATTTAATGGTACATATATAGTCCCCCCATAAACAAAAAAGTTGAAAAGGGGGAAAAGGAGTGGGTAAAATGCATGTAGTATTTAATCTAATTTGTATACGAGACCTTAAAATCAATGTTTTAAGAATCAATGACTGTTTATAAGAAATAAAAGAAAGTTTTTGAAAAAAAAAACAATATACTCATCAATAAATAAAACAAGCATCTGATGTTGAAATAATTGTAAATTAAAATTCATTGATGAAGTTTTTTCATTATTAAAAATTATACAATTTAAGAAAAGATGATTTATATACATTGATAACATTGTGTGCTTTTTTAAAATGAAGGGATTCTAGATATATAAGATTAAATTGTACCTGAAGAAGAAAACATCTCCATTTTTGAATAATTTATCTTTTGTGTTACCACAAAACTATGTCATTGCTCTTTCATTCCATTAATAGAAATATCCATTAGAAATGAAACACCCATTTTACTAACCATGTTAATATTTAAAGTGAGCTAATATCAAAATTGGATTATTACAATGAGAGACTAATTTTGTTATGTCACTCGAAGGTGTGAATATGTTCTAAATTGGTCAGACAATACTTGGTCATGTTTTATGAACATTTAAAACCCTCGGCTACGCCTCCGGCTTTAAAAATTCATAAAACATGACCAAGTATTATCTAACCTATAAAGAAAGGGTTTTGAAATGGCTATCCTGTTGAATTGATTTCATTAATTGAATTTACCTAATTTACTTAATGGCCCACTTGTTAATTTTTAGTCATAAACAGTACTTTGTTCACGTCATGTGGTCTCTGGTGGAAAAGTGTCCCACTTGCAATCATAACACATCTTAATTTTTATTTTTTACAAACTGCATTTGATTAGTAATGTCGATCATTTCGATTTTCCAGTAACGGAAAACATTTGTTGTCCTTTATACACATTTTTTTAAATTGTACACAAACACTAGTACAGTGTTTACATATCAATGACAGATGAGGATGATGATTAATGAAAACTATGACTTTTGATATCAGAAAACCCTCTTTAAAGTTTCAATTAGGATTCCCAGTAGTGTGCTTCCTCGAGTACGGAAGATCGTAGGGTCGAGCCTTGATTGGGTTGGGAAACCCCAAAACAATTAAGTTAACACTTGCTTCATATCAACCAAGCATGTCGCATTTATAAATAAGGACATATACTGGTCGGCCAACAGTCAAAGTAATGTCTCCAGGTATAATAACTATGGAATGCACTATCTCGTTAGAAATGATTTTCAAAACCTAGCTCAACGTGTCCAAGCAGGATATATATAGAGTGTACAGTTGTCACGTCATAATAATATAATGCGTCTGAGATTTAAGTTGTATTTGTAACTTAATCGTTCAAAATGACTGATCTTTAATTTCAGATCAATTATGGCGCAATATTTATTTCATTCTTAATCAATTCAAATCCTTCATTATTTCAGGAAACATATACATCCCATCTTAAAAGGAGAGAGAAAACGTATACATGTTCTCTTTAAAGGAGAGGGAAAAACCAAAATAAACATATACACCTTATCTTTAAAGGAAAGAGAAGAAACCTTTAAAAAAATATCGTATCTTTATGTTGTGTCTAGAAAAAGAATAATACACGTTTTAAAGTGTCTTTGTTTTCATGTTGTGTACGCTTCGTTGTCATTACACCTTTTTGTACTGTACGCTTCGTTGACACAATATTGCGTTTGTCAATGAATTTTGCATCTATTATATCATACTTTGGTATGATTATAATCAATATGAATGTTAGAAAAAAATAATCTACCAACATTTCATGCAGACAGCAACCCATTATAACCGTTGTATTGTTGGAACACTCTTAGAGGTATTTTGCGCATGTTAAAAAAATCCTTATGTATACGAAAGTGTAAACTGGTAGCAATAAGTAAAATCACAAAATTACTGAACTCAGAGCGGAAAATCAAATCTAAAAGTCCCTAAACACATGGGAAAATCAAATGACAAAACACATAAAAAACGAATGGACAACAACTCTCATATTTCTGACTTGATACAGGCATTTTCAAATGTAAAAAATGGTGGATTAAACCTGGTTTTATAGCGCTAAACCTCTCACTTTGTACGGCAGTCCCATCAATTTCTGTTATATTTACAATGATGCGTGAACTTAACATACATAGTAAATAAAATAGTCTAAATATGGGTACAACAGTCATCATCGTGTTACAATTTTAAAAGAAACAATTTAAGAGAACACAAAAGCATCTATCAATAAAAACACATTCAAAATTGAAAATACAATAACTCGACAGATGCATATATGGCTAAGCAGACAGATACACACGTCCGATTTCTAATTGGATACAATTTTTGAAAGTGTTTACGTGACAGTCAATATACGGTTAGGGGGTGGGTTGGGTGCCCGCTAACATGTTTAATCCCGTCATATTCTGTATGTGCCTGTCTAAAACCAGGAGCGTGTAATTCAGTAGTTACATATATTTCTTATTCACTATTTTGTGCATAAATTAGGCCGTTAGTTTTCTCGTATGAATTGTTTTTCACTTGTCAGTTCGGTGTGTTTTATAGCTGGCTATATGGTATGGGCTTTGATCATTGTTGGAGGCCGTATGCTGACCTATAGTTGTTCATTTTGTGTCGTTTGGTCTTTTGCGAAGAGTTGTTTCAATACCATATCTTCTTATAATATATACAGCAATAAAAAACAGTCAATGGATTATAGACTTTTGGTCTGAATATCAGAGGCGAGTCCTAGTGGGTCATAGATTACAATAGAGTTACATTAAGGCTACAGAATATGTGTATACAATGACAACGCAACTTATAGCCACCAATAGTAATACAGTTTCTTTAATGTGAAGATGTAAAGATTAAGAGATAATTTTTGATATTCAACTGGTTTGTTTTCTTCTGTGTTTCTACTGTGATGGCAAAAACTAAACGATTCGTAATTATGGTTACTATTAGCTCCTTGATGTCAACCAACCCATATGCATTTCATTCAATTTTGACCTATTCTGGAGAAGACAGTCTAAGGGACAATATTTATATTCCCCAGTTACCCTTGGCGTCATAAATTATGCGGTTGAGCAAAGCATCAATCATCAACCTGACCTTAGTCATATGCTTTGTTTCTTCTTTCATGTCTTAAAAGTTATCAATAAAAAACGAAACGATTCACAGTTGGTACTGACCAATTTTTGCACCCCATTATTTGTTAATGACACGCGTACGTAATGGCTGATTGTTGATTGCTTAACGTTCACTTGCAAATATGTCATGCGTGTTCAGGATAATCACAAATTAGCAACACTTATTACATGTAGGTCCTGGATGGAGGCCCTCCGAAATTAAGCCAGAGAAGTTTGGATTGCCACTGGATTAAATGAGGTATATTGAATAAGGACACAAATGTTGCCTGTCAACAGGCCATTTATGGACCTCTCATAAAGTTTTTGCAAGGGTTCGCACAGTGTTCTCTCTACACGAGACATTGCATCTAATATTCCCATTCGGACTGGACGTGACTGAGTACTTTTACATCCCACACAACTAAACGGGTGGCCAACTTCGGTCATGTTTTACTGCCGGTCGGAAAAAAAGACCAAAGTGACCATATCTAATAGTATATATCCCAGTCACCCTTTACCAAATTCTTTCATAAGATAAAATTTAAAAAAATAAAATTTGGCTACAATGTAGAACGTTTTGCTGTACCTGTTAAATTAAAACATCACTTAACATTTTTACAATATAAGCATACTTGTGAGAACTCATAAGATCGTACTTTCTCTTGATACTGTTTACTTATAATTATTTGGCATTGCACAAGTTCATGCGTTTTATTACGTCTTTACCTAAAACCGTTGGATATATACTTCATCTTCTTAAACTTTAGGTACATGATTTACCTCCTATAGTTGTTATTCGCTTTGAAATACCTATCAGTTATTTAATTACTCCTTTGTCGATGTTTAATGTATATGGTTTTTGTGCCTTGTACCGACATTTTGAGTTGAGCTAATTGCAACTGTACAGTTTTTTTTTATCATGTTGTGCTGTTACGCGAGTGTCCCGTGTTAAGGAGAGGGTTGGGGCTCACTTGTTTAATCCCGCCGCATTTTTTGTATGTGACGGTTCAACGTCAGGAGCCTGCAGTACATTGGTTATATAGATCTGTCATATTCTTATTCTTTAATACGTAACATAGTTTTTAAGTTATCAATATATATGTTAGTTTCCTCGTTTTATTATTCTACATGTTTTTTTTTTTTTATATCGGGTCCTTTTTTAGCAGACTATATGGTATAGGTTTTCCTCATTGTGAAATGGTGTGCATTGCCCGGGACTATAATAATTGTTTTATAAATACACCCACTTCATTTAAACTTAGGTGGAAAGCTGCCTCACTAGCTATCACACCACATCTACATAGCTTAAGATGTAAAACAAAAAACTAAAATAAAGCAATGGAATGCCATGTAAGTCATTCGGCACAGTAAGTTCAACGAGATCCTATGTCTGCTTTCGTCTAGGCGAATGTGGACAAACAGCGGTATTTGGAAGAGCCTTTAAGTTAAATTGGAAAAAGTAAGCCATTAAAGTTTTATTGACTGAACTATACTTTCTCTGGAATATATTTATTAACTGTTCATTTCATCTGGAATAACATTGAAGTCCCAATTTTCAATAAAAACATTCCTATCTGGTGTAGGTTGGTTAAACATTGAATTTTTGGCTTTGTATGACTGTAATTTTAAGTTCAATTAATTTGACTAAGTTAACAGATATAAAAATTTACAATAAAATATAGAAATAGAGTCGCCGACACCATCTCGAATACCTTGACAAGAAAGTGATTTGTGGCAGCTTTTGTCAACGAACTGTACAGTGATTATTTAAAAACGCACAACGAACGCGACACATTTGGTGGAACAATACAGTAAGAGAAAACTTATTTAGTATGATATTGCGTCTATTCTTAGTTCTACGGAACATTTGAAGGCACGCAGTAATGCAACGTATAGTTATTTATTATTGCCTAAGGTATTAATACGCAAATGTGTATGTACGAAAAGATATTCAGCATTGTTTATCTCATTAAACGTATGAAATTACACCATGTCTGTGCGTTTTGCATCGAGCAGTTTTATCAAACGTTCTATGCAACATCTAAAACTTACAATAACTGTATAATTGAATAAATAAACTATCATGCACATTGACATATTTATATATACTCGTATAAGTTTAGGGAGGCATTCGAAATTGTTGTCATCCCAAATGTTGTCATGATTATCGCTTCGAACGCGTCAACGTCCGGATTCATTTGTATCGGGGTTATACGGGGTGAAAGTAATACATATAAACCTTATCTTTAAAGGTGAGGGAAAGAACCAAAAGAAAAACATATAATACACATTATCTATAAAGCCTTATCTATAAAGGATAGGGAAATCATATACACATTATCTTTAAAGGATAGGGAAATCATATACACATTATCTTTAAAGGATAGGGAAAACATATACACATTATCTTTAAAGAAGAGGGAAATCATATACACATTATCTTTAAAGGATAGGGAAATCATATACACATTATCTATAAAGGAGAGGGCAAACATATACACATTATCTTTAAAGGATAGGGAAATCATATACACATTATCTATAAAGGAAAGGGAAATCATATACACATTATCTATGAAGGAGAGGGAAATCATATACACATTATCTTTAAAGGAGAGGGAAAACATATACACATTCTCTTTAAAGGATAGGAAAATCATATACACATTATCTTTAAAGGAGAGGGAAATCATATACACCTTATCTATAAAGGATAGGGAAATCATATACACATTATCTATAAAGGATAGGGAAAACATATACACATTATCTTTAAAGGATAGGGAAATCATATACACATTATCTATAAAGGATAGGGAAATCATATACACATTATCTATAAAGGATAGGGAAATCATATACACATTATCTTTAAAGGAGAGGGAAATCATATACACATTATCTTTAAAGGAGAGGGAAATCATATACACATTATCTTTAAAGGAGAGGGATAACATATACACATTATCTATAAAGGATAGGGAAATCATATACACATTATCTTTAAAGGAGAGGGAAATCATATACACATTATCTATAAAGAAGAGGGAAATCATATACACATTATCTATAAAGGAGAGGGAAATCATATACACATTATCTATAAAGGAGAGGGAAATCATATACACATTATCTTTAAAGGATAGGGAAATCATATACACATTATCTTTAAAGGAGAGGGAAATCATATACACATTATCTATAAAGGAGAGGGAAATCATATACACATTATCTTTAAAGGATAGGGAAATCATATACACATTATCTTTAAAGGAGAGGGAAATCATATACACATTATCTATAAAGGAGAGGGAAATCATATACACATTATCTTTAAAGGAGAGGGAAATCATATACACATTATCTTTAAAGGATAGGGAAATCAAATACACATTATCTTTAAAGAAGAGGGCAAACATATACACCTTATCTTTAAAGGATAGGGAAAACATATACACCTTATCTTTCTTATCTTTACGAGAGAGGGAAAACATATACACTTCATCTTAAAAGTAGAGGGAAAAACAAAAGAAAAACATTTACACCTTATATTTACCTTAATTATAAAGGAGAGGGTAATCATATTATACACTTTATCTTTAGGGAAGAGGGAAAACATATACACCTCATATTCAAAGGAGATGGAAAGCATATACACCTTATCTTTCAATGAGAGGGAGAACATATACACCTTATCTTTTAAGAAGAGGTAAAAAAACTAAGAAAAACATATACACCTTATCTTTAAAGGAGAGGAAAAATATATTCACCTTATCTTTAAAGGAGAGGGAAACCTGTGCACCTTATCTTTAAAGGCAAGAGGTAGATATAAAGTGATGTGGTATGAGTGCCAATGAGACAATTGTCCATCCAAGTCTCAATTTTTAAAAGTAAACCATTATAGGTCAAAGTACGGTCTTCAACACGAAGCCTTGGCTCACACCGAACAGCAAGCTATAAAGGGCCCAAAAGTGACTAGTGTCAAACCATTCGAACGGGAAAACCAACGGTCTAATCTATATAAAAAAACCACTTATGAACCACATCAACAAACGACAACTATTGAACATTAGATTCCTGACTTAGGACAGGTGCAAACAAATGCAGCGGGTTTAAACGATTTTAATAGGTATCAACCTTCACCCTTATCTGAAACAATAGTGCGACATCACAACATAGAAAGACACATTATAAAATATCAATTAAAATGGCTTAACTCAATCAAAGGACATATTAACACAAGTGAACATACACTGAACGTATTAATTTGATCTGTGACAAAATGTAAATACAAAATCAATATTCTTATATTGTATATGTCTAATGTTAAAAAACTGGTTAACTTAAAAATTGTGTTCTCCTCGCCCCCTTTTTAGCTCACCTGGCCCGAAGGGCCAAGTGATCTTTTCCCATCACTTTGCGTCCGGCGTTCGGCGTCGTCCGTCGTCGTTGTTAAATTTTACAAAAATCTTCTCCTCTGAAACTACTGGGCCAAATTTAACCAAACTTGGCCACAATCATCATTGGGGTATCTAGTTCAAAAAATGTGTGGCGTGACCCAGCCAACCAACCAAGATGGCCGCCATGGCTAAAAATAGAACATATGGGTAAAATGCAGTTTTGGCTTATAACTCAAAAACCAAAGCATTTAGAGCAAATCTGACATGGGTAAAATTGTTAATTAGATAGAAATAAACTGTTTACAGCAATAATGTTCAGCAAAGTAAGATTTACAAATAAGTCAACATGACCAAAATGGTCAGCTGACCCCTTTAGGAGTTATTGCCCTTTATTGTCAATTTTTTTACCATTTTTCGTAAATCTTAGTAATCTTTTAGAAAAATCTTTTCCTCTGAAACTACTGGGCCAAATTTAACCAAACATGGCCACAATCATCACTGGGGTATCAAGTTTTAAAAAATGTGTGACGTGACCCGGCCAACCGACCAAGATGGCCGCCATGGCTAAAAATAGAATATAGGGGTAAAATGCAGTTTTTGGCTTATAACTCAAAAACCAAAGCATTTCGAGCAAATTTGACACGATGTAAAATTGTTTATCAGGTCAAGATGTATCTGCCCTGAGATTTTCAGATGAATCCCCTGCCCCTGAATTGGTAATTTTAAGGAAATTTTGCTGTTTTTGGTTATTATCTTGAATATTATTATAGATAGAGATAAACTGTAAACAGAAATAATGTTGAGCAAAGTAGGATTTACAAATAAGTCAACATGACCAAAATGGTCAGCTGACCCCTTTAGGAGTTATTGCCCTTTATAGTCAATTTCTAACAATTTTCATAAAATTTGTAAATTTTCACTAACATTTTCCACTGAAACTACTTGGCCAAGTTCGTTATAGATAGATATAATTGTAAGCAGCAAGAATGTTTAGTAAAGTAAGATCTACAAACACGTCACCATTACCAAAACACAATTTTGTCATGTGTTCTTTGTTTTATATTCACATACACCAAGGTGAGCGACACAGGCTCTTTAGAGCCTCTAGTTTATTTATCCTAACGCAATACAATGTATAGTCTTACTAACCTATTTACACGACACTAGTTTTCTATCTATTCTATTCACGTGATTCAAGATATAAACCCGATTATTATCATGTTAAACAAACAAACTATATAAATATGCATGTACATGAATTAGATTTAAGTCAATAAACAGTATGAAGTTACTTTTATGTATTTTTTTCAATTCATGAAAATATAATATTTGATAGCATCTTTAATAAAATCTAAATAGTTTCTACGGAACTGAGTGGAGAATAGAAATATTCAAAATCAATTGCATTTGGATATTGACATAAGTAACGTTTATTCATTAGGTTATTCTGGATTTACCTTTATCTGGAACGCTCAAATAAAAAAAAAACAAGACTGTTTGAATACCTAAACCCGTCAAGAGCCACATGAGCAAACGGGGCTTTAAGAAATAGCCAAATTCACCAAAGGTCAACTTCGCCTGAGGAGGTTTGAATCATGTTTCTCAATTCTTTTTAAATTTTATCAACGGCGATGTTAAAAATGAAAACAACATGTTATACATGTCATGCGTCCAACTGAAAGCGAAATTTTCGAGTTTGATCGTCCCTGATTAATGTAAATCAAGAAAAGCGCGTGTGACGCACGAACTTTGTGAAGTGTCCTTTTAATTTTCAAGTATATACTGCTATTATCAGGATTTTTGCAAAACTATCGGAATCTTCTGAAGATACGTTCCCTAAAACTGAACCATAATAGACTAGGTATATATAGTCTATTGTTCAAGTTTGTACGGTGACCTATAGTTAATTTACGTTATTTGGTCTCTGGTGGAGCGGAAAATTTGCATAAGAAATCATATCACATCTTAATATTTTTATAAGCATTGGTAGAATTTATAGATAAGTTACTTTATGTGCACATGCATAAAAAAAATAAGCCTGTGACCCCTATTTTTTTTTTTTTTTTTGCAAGCAATGGTTGGCGTACTGTAATATTTTCATGTTTTGTAAATATTGACCTCTGAGAATTTGCTCTGAGAATTTGGCTTCATAACTGTTTATTTGTGTACAGAGAAAATTAATGACGCAAGGTTTATTTGACAAATGGCTAGTTTTATTATCTGCAGTTAAAATTAAGCTGTCAGATGTAATTAAGACAAGTAACGATGTCAAGGGGTGTAGGGTAATAATTATATAATAGTTCCTGAAAAACTGGTCATTATCGTGATATATGGACTGCCCACAGGACAGTGGTATTGACTAAGATAGTGATAATGACTGAGCCAAAGGCGAGGTCATTATCGCTGTCGCAGTCAATACCACTGTCCTACGGGCAGTCCATATATCACGATAATGACCAGTTTTTCAAGAACTATTATGTATATTTCATTGAGAAACCATGTTTTGGAAAATTCTCCTAAATTCAAAATGCCTAAAGCAAACTCGAGTAGTTGTAGGACAAAGAGTGAAGACCAGTCGTAGTAATACTGCCATTCATTTTAGTGCAATTTTTCAGTATATGAATATTAATCAAGTTATCTTTAATTTTATATTTAACGAAAACATATAAATAAACAATTCAACAACTTAAATATAATATTAAAATCAGGAACATGTTTCATAAAAGGTAAATCTCTCTAAACAGAGAAACCACGCTCCACCGGTCATTAACAGAGAAATCACGCCCTAGCGGTCATTATCAGACGGAAACCACGCCCCAACGGTCAATATCAGACGGAAACCACGCCCCACCGGTCATTATCATGTAAAAGTTCGTTAACGACCGGTATTCTGGTCCGTTTTTTCTGTTAATGACCGATGGAATTTATTACTGAAGAATAATGAATGCCATGTGACCCCTTTTTATCCAATAAGAGAATCTTATTCTCAACCGATATGAAATAAAATTAGTTATGCATATTGTTTAAGTTTTGAGTGAAAGTAATTAAACTTTCTGATAAAGGTCAGTTAATAAAGATACTAGCAGATTGTGTGTCATCTGTGATACTGTAAGATGTGATTTACTTGAAAACTTGAATCAGTTAAGATTATGGAGGACCTGTATTCAAAGTTTATATGTTTAAACTTTGTAGTTAATTTGTCAATAAGTCTGAAGTAATGTACATTGGTGAATAAACTTGTAAATATATATCGTATTATTTAGTTTATAATGTTCATGGGATTTACCACAGGATATATTGTTGAGTCATAGTATGGCTATGTCCGTCCGTCTGTGTCGTTGTCGTTCCTCCCCTTGGTCACGTTATAGTACTGATTAAAACATGGTATATCAAATCGCACAAAATGGAAAGGAAGAAGGTCTATTTTCCTTTGACTATTTCGAGATTGCATATCACATGTACATTTGTATACAAATTTGTCACAGTTACAATGGAAAAATAATGTGAAAAGATCTTCTCTGTATCGTTTGCACTAAATATTGATTGAGTGTTTGCTTAACGTTCAGTGGCAGTTTATCCTAACGGTCTATCTTTCATATGAGGAAAGAAAAAAAATTAATATACAGAACATATGTAAACTTATTTTGACTGTGACAGTTTTTGACATTAACAAGTGTATTTGACACATCAATAGATTCGCAGATACTACGCAATAATGGTATTTTTCTCGATAAGCATTGGTCCCATATAAACATACACGACCGGTCAATTAACATATTAGTTAAGGAAGTAATAAGAAATAAAATAATTTACCACTGCCACTTTCCTTTCACCCATATGTCCACCCCCCTTTTTGCAATATTTTTTGGTAAATAAATGCAGAATGTTGCCATGGATACACATAAAAGGAATTTATTTTCACTCTTTTAACTTTTGAAAATCAAATCTATGGAATATACTGATTACATACATATGCACATGTACAACACAAACAGTTAGGTTAATGTATAAGAAATCCAGGAATAGGAGATGATAAAACATTTTGTGGCTCATTTTTAATTTTATTTTCTAACTGTGGAGTGCTACCGTGTATTAAATACCAAATATAGGGACTGAGATCGACATCATACGACAGCAAGTATTGTCGCTTCGGACAATGGCAGTCAACTGGTATCGTCAAATGTCTAATCATTTAATACCTTATAGTAAACAAAATGTATTTCACAGTGATGAAAGAGTTATTCCCAGAACCAAGTTTCTTCAAACCAAACCTTTGAGACAGCAAAATTGAAAATAAATCAAGCAACCGGTGTTATTCGCACGGAATCTACATCATATGTTTTTTTTTGTTACTACCACAGTGTTGGTACGTAAGGCGGGTCTATTGGCCCATTATTCTAAAAGTCACCATTTGTCCAAATGAATGTTTGTTTTGATATCGGGCTGAGTTCAGTATATTTTTTTCTGGTCACATGATTATGTAATTGCTGTAACAATAAGTTTGCAACATTCTCATATATCATAGACAGTTGTCGTTAACTTTTAGTTTTATCTTCTAATATTTAAGTCATATGAAACTTTAAATTAAAAAAGAAATGAATATATTTTATATACGTGAATGGCTGTTTTACTATAAAACAAGTGTACGTGAACTTTCATTTAAAAAAAAGTCCCTTATATTATCAAAATCTTCATAAATATACCGCTATTGAATTATTGTCTTCCCGTACACTAATTCGCCGATATTTTCCCGTATGCTGTGATCTTAACTACGAGACCTCTCGTTAGAACTTCGGCCACCGCACAGCGCATGTGTGAAAGGGAAATCGTGACGAAAGAATGTAAACAAACGTGCACTGGAGGGTAAATAGTAATAACAGATTCTTGAAGAACATATTTAATACAAAAAATTATTTAACAACTGTTAAGGAAAAGTTTAAATTAAGAAATAAGAATGCAAGGAAAATATGGAAAACAAATTATGGTTCTATCAATTCACTTCATTATCACGTGCTCTACGTGCTCAGTGTAGATTGTTCATCAATGTCACGATCCGGTAAACTTCGGCAAAAAAGTTAATTAGCTTGCGATCAACAATCACTTAATTAAATATTATTTGTCGATAATATGTTATAGATTCGTCATATGAACCGATTATCATGCAGGTTGTCTGCATATTGATAATTGTAAAATATCAGCTGCAAGTCACAATATGAAGTTTTTTGTCGAGTGAGTTCAGCGAACGAGTTCAAAAAGTGTTTTCTTTGTTATACCAGTAAACCAGATGATGACGTGCTAAGTTCGGGTCGAACTTATCAAATTTGGTTCATTCATTATGACGTCGATGATATTTTTGGGTCAAAGTTATTAAGGCCAGGTCAATGTATTTGACGCCACAAAGCCGTGATATGCAATTTTATTAAAAGCTGAGCAGAGTGATACAGACAGTGGGACGACCGATAGATATAAAAAAAAAGTGCATACATAACTAAGTTTAGTATATATGCATGCATTGGTTCAATAATTCCGATAACATCAAAATTACAAGATACTCGTTTAGACTTTAATGGATCATTACATGATATATCATATCTACAGAACAACATAACAGTCACGTCGATAATAGAAAAAATTGTCTGCTAATATTGGAGAATATGGATCTAAAAATATTTTAAAGTTCATTTTCTTCCGTTATTGGTATCATATTATAATAAAATAGTTTGATAACCTTTTGAACATATACTCTCTTGTTTAGAGCTCATTCAGTGTTGTCAATTAAAAGCAATTGAATGTTTAGTGCAAAATGTATTAAACGACTTTACAACTAAGTCAACTTTCGCCGATTTTAAATACATGGTGCCTGATTAATATTTTTATCACATAAAACTTGTCTCTCAAGAATTTTTAATAATAAAAGTACATTGAAGTATTCTGATGATACTCATTTTGTCTATGCTTCAAATCGTTTTTGTCATTATTTATGACGTCTAAGTATAGAACAAACTTCAGCTCGTTGTCTTAAAGATAAGATAAAGACTTCATTTAGGGACCCAAATACTAGTATTGCAAAACACTTGTCCTTCCTCTATGCCAAATATGTTGTTGTATCCGCAGATAAAGCACCAAACAACATCGTTTTTTTGTATAAATCAAATTACATAAACTGCTTGGTAAATGAATTAGGTATGGACAATTCATTCGGAAACTCAACATATACCCCCACAACACTTACTAAAGAGGAAATCCTGTAAAATGATAGGTCTGTTCTATGTTCCTTTGGAATTTCAACCAAAGAACTGAATCTTCCATCTTTGTATTGGATACCTAAACTACATAAGTGTCCCTACAATTCCCCATTCCAAACTAAATGACAAATTGAAAGTGTTGGTATTGCTTTGTTTCATAAAAAAAAAAGAATGGCCAACGTAGATACAAGTGTCTTGTCTTAGGGAGAGATAAATCCTACTTTGTAAAAAATAACTCTGATTTAAACAAAAATTCTCTGAAACTGACATTATCAAGATGCTTGATTTCTTGATAGACAGCATATTTGTTACGTTTGGAGGACGTGTTTTTCAACAACCTATCGGCCTTCCCATGGGAACAAATTGTGCCCCTCTTCTTGTCGACTTGTTCCTTAATTCTTATGAGGCTCGCTTCATACAGAAACTTCTTAAGAACAAGAATGTGTCCATAGTACACGGATGCCCCACTCGCACAATCATTTTCTATGTTCAGTGGATCGTGCAATTGGGGTCAAAACTTTAATTTGGAATTAAAATTAGAAAGATCATATCATAGGGAACATGTGTACTAAGTTTCATGTTGATATAACTTTAACTTCATCAAAAACTACCTTGACCAAAAACTTTAACCTGAACTTCGCACTATCATTTTCTATGTTCAGTGGACCATGAAATTGGGGTCAAAAATATATTTTGGCATTGAAATTAGAAAGATCATATCATGGGGAACATGTGTACTAAGTTTCAAGTTGATTGAACTTCAACTTCTTCAAAAATTACCTTGACCAAAAACTTTAACCTGAAGCGAACGGACGCACAGACGGACGAACGGACGAACGGACGAACGGACGGACGAACGGACGAACAGACGGACGAACGGACGGACGAACGGACGAACGGACGAACGAAG
Organism: Mytilus galloprovincialis; assembly: GCF_965363235.1. Taxonomy (NCBI): domain Eukaryota; kingdom Metazoa; phylum Mollusca; class Bivalvia; order Mytilida; family Mytilidae; genus Mytilus; species Mytilus galloprovincialis. The sequence continues at coordinate 12,743,583 of NC_134842.1, forward strand.
AGAGGCACAGACCAGAAAACATAATGCCCCTCTACTATCGTAGGTGGGGCATAAAAAAGAAAATAAGTTAGCAGTATGGCATGGGGTAATCGTAATAAGTAATCGTAATCAGCTGTAATCGATTACATTTTTCAGTGTAATCATATGTAATCAGTAATCATGCCATTTCTGATTACAAGTAATCGTAATGTAATCGATAACATTGCAAAAAAACAGGTGTAATCATGATTAATTTTAGATTACTTTAAGATTACATTCATATGATTACTTGCTAATTACAAATCTTGTATATATATGAAAAAGTTTTTGATAGACAAGATGAAAATAAGAAAATGTAAAGCTTGAATGAAAAATCATGAAACTAGTATTCACAATGATGGGACCTTGTTTCATGTGATAAATTGTATCATCTATATAAAAAAAATTATATAACCAAGCGTTTTATTTTGTTAAGAGTTTACTAAAGGAAATTGACTCTCCAATATTTCATTGTGAGATTGAGCTCTTATGATACAAGACTATGCCTTGAAAGCATTTTTTTTCCTTGCTTGAAAAATCTGATATAAACTCCAATTTCATATAAGTTTACCCAATACTTTAACATAACTACATTGAAATTAAAATGCAGAAAACATTTAGTTCCAATTTGACTTTGATTGTCGACATAAATATATGAGCCCACTTAATTCAAAATGGAAGTTAAAACCAGATTTCATTTATTGACAATCATCAGTATAAACAAGTACATGTACAGTGTAAACATATGGTATAATATTACAAACAATATGCATAGTAAACAATAGGTGACGTCAGATGTTTCATCAATACAAAATATCTTTTATTACATAAAACTGTTGAGAAATGTATATACTTTCCTAAGTCACAAAGCTGTTTTGTGTTTTCACCTGACAATAATTCTATTAATTATTAATCAGATCAAGTATTAAAAATTTTTAAACAAATAATGACAATCAACCATTTCTAACTTTATTGATATTGTTATTAAGACAATAAAATTTTAATACCCGAGCTCACCTATTGTTTGTAAAAAAAATGGAAGTAGTGATTAACATCTGTAAAAACATTAATGGATGTGTCAATTAGGTCCCAACAGACAATAAAACCATACTTAATTATTTTTTCCTTATTTGTTCAGCTTTTTTGTTAATTAGATAGTTGGTTAAAAATTTGTAGAAAAAATAAAGTTATATCTTTTACATAGAGAAAGGACATGTACACTTGTCTATGGCTATTTTTATCAAATTACACTTGTTACACTGTACTTGTCTATTAATTCTTTTTAAAAAATAATTTTTGAATAAATTAAGGCTTTTAAAAAATCACCAAAATTGGCTTTTTTGTGAGGATAAAAAGTTATAAAAAAAACTTTGATATTGCAATATACAATGTAATCATAAGTAATCTAAAGTAATCATGATTACTTTAAAGAAAAGTAATCGAATGTAATCGATTACATTAGAAAAAGGGTGTAATTGCAATGTAATCGATTACATTTTATTAGCAAAGTAATTGTAATTTAATCGATTACATTTTAAAGTAATCGACCCCATCCTTGATATAGATGATGTTCTCTCACTAAATAATTTAAAATTTGATGACTGTGTTGAACGCATCTATCCCATCGAACTAGAGATAAAGGATACAAAGATACAGTTAAGTCTGCCTCATATCTCGACTTACATCTAGAAATTGACAATGAGGGTCGGTTGAAAACAAAACTTTAAGACAAAAGAGATGATTTCGGCTTCCCAATTGTGAACTTTCCATTTCTATGTAGCAACATTCCAGCAGCACCTGAATACGGAGTATGTATCTCCCAATGGATACGATATTCCCGGGCTTGTATTTCCTATCATGATTTCCTTGATAGAGGGTTGCAGCTCACAAGTAGGCTATTAAACCAAGAGTTCCAAATGGTGAAGCTGAAATCATCCCTTCGTAAATTTTATGGACTCCAGCACGAGTTGGTTGACCGTTATGGAATATCCGTTTCACAGATGATAGCGGATATGTTCCTTGTGCCGTAACTACAATCCCGTTCCCATTTCACGAATTTGACCTACCGAATTAGACTTATTAATCACCAGCCCAGTAGTCAACACTTCGGTGTTGACATGAATATCAATAATGTGGTCATTTTTATAAATTTCCTGTTTACAAAACTTTGAATTTTTGGAAAAACTAAGGATTTTCTTATCCCAGGCATAGATTACCGTAGCATTATTTGGCACAACTTTTTGGAATTTTGGATTCTAATGCTCTTCAACTTTGTACTTGTGTGGATTTATAAATATTTTGATATGAGCGTCACTGATGAGTCTTGTGTAGACGAAACGCGCGTCTGGCGTACTAAATTATAATCCTGGTACCTTTGATAACTATTATTACCGGGTTTGTACTAACATGAGCAACACGACGGGTGCCACATGTAGAGCAGGATCTGCTTACCCTTCCGGAGCACCTGAGATCACACCAAGTTTTTGGTGGGGTTCGTGTTGCTTAGTCTTTATTTTTCTATGTTGTGTTTTGTGTACCTTTGTTTGTCTGTTTGTCTTTTTCTTTTTTTAGCCAAGGCGTTGTCAATTTATTTTCGATTTATGAGTTTGAATGTTTATACACAAACATTAAAAATACATGATAGGGTTAGAGAGTTGTTAAATATCATCTATATTTAAAAAAAAATCTACACATTTCTTTTGAAATACCAACATTGTCACATAGTTTTATTTCATTTGGTAGTTTATTCCAAAGTATTTAGGAGCTAAATGTGAATGTTTTTTCAGCGAATTTTATTAGGCCTCATTACAGCTAGATTATTATTTACAGAAGATCTTAAATTTCTGCTGTGTAGGTTTATAATTGGACAACATAGTTCTTTAAGGTAATTATTATTTTATTATTGCGAATTTTATGAACAAGAATCAATTTATGATGAGAGATCCTAGATTTGAAATTTAACCATTGTATCTCTTTAAATAAATTAACAGTAGGTGTTAGTATTGGTGCATCCAGTATAAATCTTGCAGCTCTTTTCTGCATCTTAACAATTCTTTGAATTCCATCTGCTTTACAATTTCCCCATATTGAGCAAAAACAATATAATATGGGCAGAATATAAGCATTTTCTACTACTAATATCTAGATATTTCTTAATTCTGGATAACAGTGTAATACGACAACTTATGCTTTAACATACATGATCCATTTGAATTTCCAGTCTAAACTTTTGTCAATATATATACCTACAAGCTTTTGTGTTTCAACATATGTTATTGGGCTATCTTGTATAGCTATATTTATTTTATGACCTATCAAAGCTCGTTTTTTATCCGTTCCAACCAGCATATACGTTGTTTTCAAAGGATTTAATACCATTTAAATGTTTAAACACCATTTCGTTATAGTGTTGGCATCATGGTTTAGTTTTCTCTCTATCTTTTCCTTGTTTATACCATGAATATGCAGTGTTGTATCATCAGCATACATGTCAATTACTGAATTTGATGCCTATAAAGTCAAATCATTTATGAATAAAACGAACAGTAGGGGACCTAAAAAAGATCCTTGAGAAACCCCATATTTAATAAAATCAGAATCTGAAGCTGTTTTACCTGAGCACATTTCTTGTGGTCAATAAGAGAGGTATGACTTTAACTATTTCACTGAATGATCAGATACTTTGTATGAATTTAATTTATGGCAGAGAATGAGAAAACAAGATCAAATGTTTTTTTTTCCGACCTACAAAGACTGTTTTACAACATTGCCGTCATCAATATTTTTAAGCCAGATATCTGTCAATTTGGTAAGGGCTGTTTGGCATGAAGGGTTAGATCTAAATCCGGATTGTACCTCGTGTAATAGTTTATATTTTGACAGATAAAGATCAAATGTTTTGCAACATGTATTTCAAATATTTAGATATAGTAAGGTATTTCAAATACTTTAGATATAGTAAGGTATTTCAAATACTTTAGATATAGTACGAAGTATTGATATAGGCCTGTAGATTTCTTCTTTTAAATATTAAATTCACTTTGGTTATTTTTAGATTTTCTATGAATACACCTTGTAGTATACTTAAGTTAATTAAATATGTTATACTTGGTGCTAAAGCTTCTGCTGATATCTTAACTCTTTACCATTCGGCAAAAATTGCACTATTTTTGGCGCTGAGGAACGATCAAATTTCAATCAATCATAACTTTCTTATTACTGTTAGTAGACTTATCAACTAAGACTTTTTATAGAATAGTTTTTCAGTAATATTAATGACAGGTTTGTAAAAAAAAATATCATCCTTGATCACGTGATAATCAGTCCAATGTCACGTGAAAAACAAACAAAAAACGCGGAAAATTTCGATACAAAATGTCCTTTTTTGAAGTTTATTTATGGAAATAGTATCAACAGAGCATTCAAATGCAATATTAGAAATAACATCTCTAAGAAAAAGAACCCTGCATGGTCTATTTATGTGAGAAACAGCAATTGTTATAGCCAAACATGCTATGTGGGTGATTTGAGTCAAAATTGCTATTATCGAGCTTTCTTGGTAAAAAACGTAGCTAAACTGTGCAACTGAAGTGCATCCACACTCTAATCCCTACAATCATTTAAAAGACAGAAAAACAAAAGTCTTGCCGCTTCAGAATCCCTTAGTTATCGATTTGTAATAGATTATCTTAACATGTATGTCTCTATTATACTATAAAAAGTAAAATCACAAAAATACTGAACTTAGAGGAAAATCAATTCGGAAAGTCCATAATCCCATGGCAAAATCAAATAACAAAACGCATCAAAAACGAATGGACAAGAACTGTCATATTCCTGACTTGGTACAGGCATTTTCAAATGTAGAAAATGGTGGATTAAACAACGTTTTATAGCGCTAACGCTCTCACTTTGATGACAGTCTCGTCGAATTCCGTTATATTTACATTGATGCGTTAAGTAAACAGACACAATAAATAAAATAGTCAAAATATGGGTACATCAGTCATCATCGTATAACAATTTTGAAAGGAACAATTTAAAAGAACACAAAAACATCTATCTACAAACACATTCATTGATTTGTGTGTCTGACGTCAGACGATTTTATACGTCACATAGATTTGTCGTTCAATGTGCAAGCAAACAATTTTAAAATTTACATAGGTAATGTTAGCATATAGGGTTAAAAATCAAAAGTATGTAAGAATAAATTTCAGAAATAGACCGAGATTGAAAATAGTCCAAAAGTTATATATAGAATTTATAAGAATCCACAAATAGTTAATTCCACTACGCGATTGAATGATTTTGGCGTTTATGGTTCAACGTATTTTGTAATTCACAATAGAAATATATCATACTGACGGGATCTTTTAAAGTACAGGGGTAAATTCAGTAAATAAACATACGTCATCAGGGACCGCCCATTTGGGGGAGAGCTTTCTGTCTAAAACTGAAGTCATGTGCTCTTCTGATTGGTAGATAATGTTTGTAATAAATATTTTTTGGTAGATGGATCAAAACTAGAGTTGAAAAAAAATGCTGAATGTACTAATATTTTTCCCTACAGGTTTGAAAAGTAATGGGGTCAGTCTAGGAACTCATTGAGAATCTACATTGTTTGTAAACAAGGCCATGTGAATGCCCGAAAATGCCGCATGACCCTATGTTTTTATTGTTGCAAAAGATAGGGCTACATTTGTACTTTCATGAATGATATATGAAAGTTTTTAATTTCTAAAGGTAGATCAGGTATAAATTTATTTCCACACATAGATTAGGTCAATGGGAGATTTTTTACTGAATTTACCCCTATAGGAAAATATGCACTTTTTCACTGTACTTGTCCAAGGCCACACAATAATCACAAAACTCATTTCCTGTAAATGTTAATGTAATGGAAGGATTTTGGAACCATTGTTCTTGCACAAATTTCTATCTTTAACTGCGGCTATCCTGGATGCACTCAGTGTTCTGTGAGAGAAGCATGGAGTATATGGTTAAAATCAGTTTTTGTGTCCAGATTGAAAGAAACAATAGAAATTACACTTGAGAGTTATGATATCAATGAAACTTAAGCATAAATATTCTCCCCATTTACATCACATTTTGCACATATTTCTCCTCATAATGTATATAATCAATTATGAAAAAAATGGATTATCTCCCTTTGACATAGTGTTTTTTTTTAGCTGTGTTCCCCATGTTAAGTTATAGAACAAGTGATAAATAAGCACCTTTCTAGTATTTAACACTCGAATAATCTGACCGCATGAAAGTGTTCATTTATTTTTACATAACGCATTGCGTTTCTTTATTTAAAAAATATACTAGACAACTTTTCATGACTACATGTCCTTCATCTATGAAACAAGTGTTCAAATGTTTGTAATTGGATTTTTATGTTAAATAATTGCTTTTAAATATTCTAAATTGTTACTTTAATCTCCAAAATGTAAAGTTTGGTCATATCTAATCTTATTTTTTCATGTTTGCCACTTTTTTCTACTTCAGTTCTGGCTGTCTAGTTTTGGCGAAGAACCCATCCTGATGTTGGGGTAACAGGAATTTCTGCAGAGTGATTGTCAATGACATTTTGTGAAATTTACAAGTAATTAAAACACAGATTTAGTATAATGAAACATAATTGTTGTTTTATTTGGTATGAAACTGCTTAAAAAAAGCCTTTGAAAAGTCTTTTTGTGGTCTTTTTATGGTATTTAACCAAAAACTTCCATATAAGGAAAAAACTAACTAAGAGTACACCAAGACTTTAGTTTCTATATGTACTTGCAATACTGGTCAAAGCAAACACAGAAAACAATTCATATTTATTGAACATAGTATTTTACACCATTCTTTTAAAAACAGTCAATTCGCAACTTTATATACCAATTATATATTGGCCGCAGTATGAGCTGTAGTATAAATTTTGCTCTATCTTTACAAATTCAGCATTTATGAAGGTTGTATTGAAACTGGAACTTGAAAATTGGATACATTACCTGTTTATTGCAAAAAAAGTGGGAAAAGAAGTAAAAAAGTCCCTTATAGGGGTAAATTCAGTAAATAAATATACGTCATCAGGGACCGCCCATGTCGGGGAGAGCTTTCTATCTAAAACTGAAGTAATGTGCTCTTCTGATAGGTAGATAATGTTTGTAATAAATATTTTTTGGTAGATGATATAAAACTAAAGTTGAAAAAAATAAAAAATAAATGCTGAATGTACTAATTTTTTTCCCTACAGGGTTGAAAAGTAATGGGGGTCAGTCTAGGAATTCAGTGCAAATCTACATTGTTTGTAAACAAGGCCATGTGAATGCCCAAAAATGCCGCATGACCCTATTTTTCTATTGTTGCGAAAGATAGGGCTACATTTGTACATGAATAATGTATGAAAGTTTTTAATTTCAGGTATCAATTTATTTCCACACATAGATTAGCATTAAAGACAATGGGAGATTTTTTACTGAATTTACCCCTACAAAGTCACGTTATAAGAACCAAAGAAATACAAAAAGTCGCATATACAAAACACGCCACCAAAAAATGAAAGACAATACAAACATATTGACGAGATGTATAAGTACCGAGCCACGTCAAACGATATCACATAAAACCATTCAACAGTAAAAGTAATATTAATAATAGAAAAAAGACAAATGAAAGAACTATAAAACATGTTGTTAAGATGATAAACAACATCAGTACGCAGAATCTATACACCAAGACCATCGTGTATTATTTGTGAAGTTGAAACGGAATATTTATCAAATATATATCCCATTTGCAGGTGAAGTTGCCACTAAGGTTGGGAAAATTTATAATTTCAAAATTAAAATCGTCTCGTTTGTCATAGATTCGAGTACTGAGATGACTGTAAGTCAAATTCGAGATATAATTCTAAAAATGAGACGGAGGAAGCCGTGTCTGTTGTTTCTTTAATCTCTAGTTCTGGGGGATATATTAATGGAACCCAATCAGAAAAGTTCGGATTGTTTATGGAAAGAACATCATCAATATATCTGAAAGTGAAATTAAATAATCTGGCTTCTTTGATCCTCTTGTTTTTGACAAGTGTCTGGAGGAACTCCGATTCATAAGAAAAACAGAAAAGGTCGGCAAGAAGAGGCGCACAGTTCGTTCCCATAGGAATGCCGACAATTTGTTGGAAAAGTCTATCTTCAAACTCAACAAATATGTTGTCGATAAGAAAATCCAGCATACTGACCACTTGTTCTTCTGTGTAACATGTTTTACCTTTTTGTTTGTTACTATAAACGAAATATGCCTTATGAAATCCCAAAGTAATAAATTTATAGCGTATGCTACCATTTTTATGTTGAAAGGCATTGTGGATTATTTCTTTAAGGCGATTCTTCAATTTCACATGGGGAATGGTGGTTTACAGGGTTGAAAAATCAAAAGTTTTGATAGAATTAATTTCAGAAAAAGACCGAGATTTAAAATTGTCTAGAAGTCCTTTAGAATTTTTAAGAATCCACATATGGTTAATACCACTACGCGAGTAAACAGTTTCACAGTATTTCTGAAGACCCTCTTTCACTGCGGACAGAATTTTAGTCAATCTAATGGACAATTCTTTAGTGGAACATGAAGATGAACCAGCAATATACCGTTGTTTGTACGGAATTTTATGAAGCTTTGGTATCCAATACAAACAAGGTAAGTCCTCCGATTTGGTGTTCAATGTAACGTTTATTGACGCCATGAAGGACTTATGGTTTGCTAAAATCTCATCCTTGTCAAATGATATGTCTTTGTATGTCGGATTACCTGATTGCTCCTTTATACCCAATTCTTTTACAAGACATTCGTAGTAATACGATTTACATACAAAGACAATATTATTTGAAGCTTTGTAAGCAGGAACAACAACATACTTATCATGAAGAGATGATAGACATTTTATGGCCTCTTTGTCTCTCAAAACAGACTTTGGTCGATCGTTCACGCAGTTTTTTAACTTGTGAATGCGACGTTTTATCAGAGACCTGATAGTTTTAACCCATTCTGACAAAGTGTCCAGTTCAACTTCTTCTCGCTTAGCCCATGCTCTGGCGTAGTCCTCAATAGAATCCATAATTATTTTGAAGTTATGGTTCCAACTGATGTGTTGGGGTTCTCTAAACTTAGGACCATGAGAAATCACATTCCGGAGATTTTCATGTTGAATTATGTTTAGATCCCCAGTTATAACATGACCAGAGGGGCTGTAATTATAAGGCGAGTTGGAACAGTCACATGTCGGAGGGTTTTTTTATGTATTGTTCTAAGTCAAGGTCCTGCAATGCTTGTTTATAGTTAGATATTTTAGATGCAATGGTTTTGGTGTAACTGTAGGATACAATAGGAACAGACTGATTTTGAAAATAAATAAGAATTTTAGATGTTACCTCCTTGTGATGTAGAACGTTGCAGATATTGATTGCATCAATTCCTCTATTGGCAAAATCAACAGGAAGGAATTTCCTCTTTTCCTCATGTAAAAGAGGGACGAAAGATACTAAAGGGACAGTCAAACTTGTTACGGCCAGAAATCGCCTTTAAATTGTAGCCAACAAAAGACACAAATCAATAGTAAAATTTAACAATATTTATTATACAAAAGTTTACAAGAAGTATTACACAAATATTATTGTTAACTTAACTGTCAAAATATGAGTCCAATCTTTTATCTTTATCTGTATCCGGATATCTTTCGGAATCCAATCTGAATATTACGTTCACTACTACGGTCACAATCCAGTATGATGTTGTTTGTAGAATAAAAGTGTCAATCCAA